>NC_045969.1:37410402-37587902 GCF_010909765.2 Amblyraja radiata | reverse complement strand
TGCAGACAGGTGGACTAGAATAGATGGGGCATCTTGGTTAGCATGGGCAAGTTGGGCTGAAGGGACTGTTTCCATGCTGTATGACTATGAATCTATGTCTCTAACTCAACACACTTCCACTTCTTACCAACTGCACCTCCCACCCCCATGCCAAGAGCCAACCATCCATACCTGAGTCCATACCTTTGTACATGTGACAATAAACTAAACTATCTAACTAAGTAGAGGGTGGGGGGAATAAATTGGAGGCGAGAAAAGGCCAGATCAAATCAAGGCTGGCAACAAATGACCTCAGGAAGGGTGGAGCCCATAATGGCCCATTGTTGGGTGGGGAAGGTGTGATAACAAGCGGGATACAAGGTTGTGACCAGTGGAACTGGGAGATGACTAGGGTGGGGGAGGAGGGGAGAGAAGGCAGGAGAGGGAATGCAGGAGTTACTTGAAATTAGAAAAATCTAAGTTCATACCATTGGGTTGTAAGTTGCCCAAGTGAAATATGAGGTGCTGTTCCTTCAAGTTGTGCGTGGCCTCACTGACAGTGGAGGAGGCCCAGGACAGAAAGGTCAAATCTAAACAACTTATCTGTACCTCTGTCAATACCTCAGTTTTTGCTCTCTATACTCAAAAGAGAAAGCATGAAAATGTGTAGAGGCACAATGGTTTGAAGGTTGGCGTTTTGCACAATGGAACAGTATAAGTTTTGGCATTTTGCTTCATTAAATATTGCTGCTTCTTCCCACATTCTGGCCAATGCCTGTTTGACCATGTGCTTGGCTTGGGTCTGTTAACTGGCTTTTTGACTATCGCTAATTGCCTTTGAGGACTATGATTCTGTGAAAGACATGGATGGATTTTAGAAGATTGATTTGTATTGGAACAAATGGTGTTTAGAAACTTAGAACTGATTGTTTGACAGACACCGCATGGAAACAAGGCTTTCGGCCCACCGAGTCCACACCAACCATCAATCACTCATTTACACTAGTTTTATGTTATCCCAATTTCTCATCCACTCCCTGCATGCAAGGGTACATTTATGGAGGCCACTGAACCTACAAATTGCACATCTTTGGGATGTGGGAGGAAACCGAAGTACCTGCAGGGAAGGCACAAGGTCACAGTGAGAACATGGAAAGTTCACACAGACAGTGCCCAAGGTCAGGATCGAACCCGTGTCACTGGCGCTGTGAGGCAGCAAACTGTTGTAAAGGTAAGTTTATAACCTGGAGATCAAAAGGGTTTTATTACGAAAAGAACGTGAAAAAAAGAATGTTACAGATCCTTGGTGCGTGTGATAATAAAGAACCATTGAACCTTGCAATAATGAGGAAATCATCCCAGCCAATATTAACATATCTCAAAATGATGAAAATCATTTAAATGAAACTAATTAAAGAAAATATAAAAATATAAGCACTTTACATCAATGAAGAACTTCCCATAAAAGTTTTCATCTTCAAAAGTTTGAGAGGATTCCTGGCAAATGCAGCAACTTCATCTCCCTTCTGCTTGCCGAGCCAAGCGACTAGTGTTATTATGCTCTTAGAATTTGGTGCATTTCAACTTTGAGACAGTGCTCAGCATATTGTGTGTGGCAATGTAGAAAGCAGGCAATGTTTGTATTAAGCTCAGTAGCGTTAGTACAATCAGTCTTAATACAAGGCTAAAATATTCATAATTTACATGGATATACATAATCATGTGGAGTGATAACATAATTATCTTAATTATGTACTGACCCAAAATGTCACCCACAATTTTTTTTCAGAGATGCTGTGTGACACGTTGAGTTACTCCAACACCTTGTGTTTATCTTAACATCATTATTATATGATATTATAACATGATTATTGGATGTGGAGAGAATGTTTCCAGTAGTGGGAGGATATAGGACAAGAAGGCACAGCCTCAAAATAAAAGAACATGCCTTTAGAGGAGGAATTTCTTTAGCCAGAGGGTGGTGAATCTGAGGAATTCATTGCCACAGATGGCGGTGGAGCCCGTTATTTTTAAAATGGAGATTTATAGGTTCTTGATTAGTAAGGACATCAAAGGTTATGGGGTAAGACAGGAGAATGGGGTTTGAGGGAAAAAATAGGTCAGTCATGATTGAATGGCAGAGCAGACTCCATGGGCCAAATGGAGCCTATTTCTGCTCCTTTGTCTTATGATCTAACGATCATGAAAATTGGTAGCAAACCTTCATCAGCAAATTTGTGAGTTCCACATCTGAGCATGCAAGGAAAATTAAACTCACTGGCACTTATGCAGGGAAAACACCACCATTTCCCTGATATAATCACCTTATTAGTTTCAATTCCCAAAGGAATACTGGCCACAATTCCGTGTTCTCAGGAAAGAGGTGACAAGAATTGAAAACTAGCAATAATTTCTGATAGCCTTGGATTACATTAATTATTGTTCTTACATTTTCTATTTGTAGGCATTGCCAGGTTTATGAAAACAAAGCTTCCGTTAATAACATATAATAAAATGACTCCATTTACACTTCACGCTACCTCGCCAAGTCCACCAGCATAATCAAGGATAAATCTCACCCGAGTCATTCTCTCGTCTCCCTTCAGGCAAGAGGTAAAGAAGTGTGAAACGCACACCTCCAGATTCAGGGGAAGTTTCTTCCCAGCTGTCATCAAGCAACTGAACCATCCTATCACCAACTAGCGAGCGGTCCTGACATAACATCTACCTCATTGAAGACCCTCGGACTATCTTTAGTCTGTCTTTACTGGACTTTATCTTGCTCTAAACGTTATTCCCTTTATCTGTGCATGGTGGACAACTTGATTGTAATCATGTATAGTCTTTTCGCTGACTAGATAGCACGCAACAAAAAAGCTGTACGTGACAATAAACTAAACTCACCATTGGGTTAAAAAAAGATTAACTGCAACTAAGGTCAGGTAAACACCGCTTAATATTTGACCTGGCACCGTGACCTAATAATTTATGTTCATAGCCAGTTCCTTGTTCTACTCCACACACTGTGTACATAATTATTTTAGTAGCATCTTTAAATTCCTCCATTCATTACTTCAAACCCATCAGGAAGATAATAACACACTGTCTCTATGCATTAGATGTGTGACCATGAAGTAAGAAGCATGGGTAATGAAAGTAATGCTCTTATTCATTGTGGATAATAGAGGACTCAGTCAATGAATAAATTTGTACAGCAATATGGGGCTTGAAGAGACAGTTGGCATTTGGAACACCCACGCTCCTCTTTACAAGGAAAGAAAATGTTTATAGAAATGTTCTCATCAAAACTGCTAATTATATAAGCAGTACATATGGGAAAGGGGTTGAATTTGTGATTTATTTTCAACTTTCTCTGTTTTGATACCTTTTACTTTGTTGCAGTAAACTTTATTTAATGCGGGAAACATTAATAAACTAATATAAATAATATGATTACCACGGTATTTCTTTAAAGAGGTTCACCTTGAAATTAGAAATAGGATAAATGTCCACTTTATTTTTTCCTCTTGTTAGATGTGGTGCATGGAGAGATGGCATTTGAAGGGTTCTCATTACTTAGAGACAATCTATTACTGTTTTCTTTTGCACTTCACTTCGGTGGTGAAGATTGATAGCATTTAGGGAAATGAAGCATTATCTAGTTAGATTAACTAAAGAGATGAAAGTTAAATTGGCCAACATCCAAAAATGAGTGCAGAGATTACTGCCTGTGATTTACCTGTAGCTGTTCATTAAAGAGGTGCCACGCAGAACCTAGCATCCTACCTTTGAATTTAGCCTTTACTTTAAACTTTCGAGATTCAACACGGAAACAGTCAGGACCTTTTTCCCAAGGTGGAAATGCCTAAACATAAAGGGCATACCTATAAGATGAGAAGTTTAAGAAGGAACATGAAGGTAGACAAAAATGTTGGAGAAACTCAGGGGTGAGGCAGCATCTATGGAGCGAAGGAAATAAACGCTGAGTTTCGCCAGCAATTTTGTCTACCTATAAGATGAGAGGGTTTAGTTTGGTTTATTATTGTCATGAGTACTGAGATACATTGAAGTCCGATGGAGTCCAATTAAAGAAAGCGCAAAGGTCTCCAATGAGGTAGATGGCAGTTCAGTTCAGATGGTGAGATATTTAGATTATATAGAGGAGTAAGAGATAAAAACTGCACCTAATTTATAGAGTCATTGGAATAAATCGGGCATCTCAGTGGTGCAGCTGATAGAGCTGTTGCTTCACAGCACCAGAGACCTGGGATTAATCCTGACCATGGTTGTTATCTGTGTGGAGTTTGCACAGTTCCCCTGTGACCATGAGGGTTTCAACCAGGTGCTCCAGTTTCCTCCCACATCACAAAGACATGCGGGTTTGTAGGTTAAGTGGATACTGTAAATTGCCCCTAACATGTAGGGAGCAGACATGATAATAGGATAACATAGAACTAATGTAAATGGGTGATTGATGGTCGGTACGGACTCGGTGGGCCGAAGGACCAGTTTCCATGTTGTATATTTATACTAAACTAAACCAATGCATTCTATCTCTACCTGTCATGTTTCTTTCATTAATTGGAGGCCAATGGTACCAAGGGTCCCGGCCCAAAAGGTCAGTAATCCATGTTTACCAGTGATGCTGCCTGACCTTTGTGTCCTTTTGTATAAATCTATTATGCCAGTAGATGTCACTAGTTCACTTCTTAGTAATGTCCACAAAGTAATTTGCTGACACAAACCCAGTGAAGGCAACATTTTAGGAAAATAGAAATAGTCTTGAACCACATTCATGGTACAATTTACAAATGTTCAATATGGTAGATAGGAAAAATAATCTTCCAATCTGCTATATAGATAGTTGCACTTGTCAGCATCAACAGCTGGAAATACTGAATGGGTAACTTATTTAGTGTTCTTCAGTTTAGACTTTAGACTTTGGAGATACAGCGCAGAAACAGGTCCTTTGGCCCACCGAGTCCTCGCTGTCCAGTAATCACCCCATACACTTGCACAGTACAACACATTGGGGACAATTTTGTTACCAAAGCTAATTAACTGCAAAAATGTATGTTTTAGGAGTGTGGGAGGAAACTGGAGCACCCAGTGAAAATCCCAAGCGGTCACAGGAAGAAGGTACAAACTCCACACAGACAACACCCAAGGTCAGTATCGAACTCGGGTCTCTGACACTGTGAGGCAGTAACTCCACCCATGCACCAGTGTGCCACCACAGTTCTTGCAAACTTGGTGTTCCCATCAGACTGATTTGGCACCCAGACACATCGGCAACACCAGAATGATCCTCTACGGCACAAGTTAAAGAGACCATGCTGAACATTAAGATTAGTGGCAATTTTGTATTTTACGATTGCTGACTAATTTCTGGATATTTTTCAATGTGTCTTATTGCACTGGAAAGTTTATTTTATCCCCCACCCCCCACCCACCTCCACAGGATTTTCAAATAATGGTATTTTTATAGTTGTAAATTTATACAAGCAAAACAAAACACAAGGCTATTTTCTAACAAAGACAAGTTGGGCTCAAGGGCCTGTTTATGTGCTATATGATTCTTATATTATTATGATCTTTGCATAAGTATCAATGAAAGTGATTGCTTGTCAATTTCATTTGCCCATTTGCTGTGAAACTGACAGACTGTGTTCATAAAATATAATGGTGTCTGATCACTGCATGAAAGTTACATAGAAACAGTTTTTTTTTTGTCCCAAATTGTTTTTGGGTTTTTTTAATAATTGCAAGGGAGTATTTTTTTCTGCTGTCAGTTTCGAAAGTAACCTTTCAGTTGTTCTCTACTTCTGATTAAAATTGTGTTATAACCATTTTGGCCTGCATAATACTAATAGTTTTTTTCTAATTCATGAATTGCATTGCACTGTATTGAATTTATGATATGGAAACAGGCATCATAACAACCTGTATAGATATTGTTGGCATTGGTCTGTTCAGTTTAACTTAGATTAGTTTTGTTTATTGTCATGTGTACTGGGGTAGAGTGAAAAGTTTTTTGTTGCATGCTATGCAGTCAACGGAAAGACCAATCACTACCCACAATGTCCAGTAACAGGATAAAGGGAACAATGTTTAGTACAGGATAAAGTACAGTAACGTTTTATTTAAGATGGCCAAATGAGATTAACGGTAGTTCAGGACCACTCTCCAGTTGTTGATAGGATGGTTCACTTGCCTGATGACAACTGCGCAGAAACTGTCCCTGAATCTGGATGCATTTTCACACTTTAGTTTAGTTTAGAGATACAGCATGGAAACAAGCCCTTCGGCCCACCGTCCACGTCAACCAGCGATCACCGTACACTATCCTACACTCGGAACAATTTTACCATTTTTACAGAAGCCAATTCACCTAGAAACCTGTATGTCTTTGAACCATGCAAAAACCCACGCAGTCACAGGGAGAATGTTCAAACTCTGTATAGACAGCATCCATGGTCAGGATCGAACCTGGGTCACAGGCACGGTTAGGCAGCTACTCTACCGCTGCGCCACTGTGGCGTCTCAGCACGCCCCACTTCTGTGCCTCTTGCCTGATGGAAGAGGGGAGAAGAGGGAGTGACCTGTTTGCCTCTGAAATAGTTTAACTGGAGTTATGATTGGTCCGCAAGGGATAGCAGCAAGGAAGATGCCCGAGACCAGAAGGAGCGAGCACAAGGGAGTGGAGCAGGACAGCACATCCTAAGTAAGTATCTGGGAGGATATCCCTTTCATTACCTTCAGTGAGGAGCAATGCCTGAGGTGGCACAGTGGTTGAGTTGCTGCCTTACAATTCCAGAGGTCCGTGTTCGATCCTGACTACGGGTGCTGTCTGTACGGATTTTGTACATTCTCCCTGTGACCCCGTGTGTTTTTTCTGGGTGCTCTGGTTTCTTCCCACACTCCAAAAATGTACAGATTTGTAGGTTGGAGTCAACCCAAAATCATTTCCTATTTTAAGATAGTGAGGAAGCCTTGAGAAAACACAGTCTGACGAAGGATCCCGACTTTATCCATTCCTTCCACAGATACTGCCTAAAGATGCTGAGTTCTTCCAGCACTTTATGTTGAGGCAAGCTTTGAAATAGTACAGTCACCTCGCATTTCACACATGCCTCAAAACAACCCATAATTCAAAAAGGCATAAATTGACAATATATGTGACTACGCTCTCAGCAGTAAATTTGAGTGCATTATTCCAAAAATGGCAGCGTGTAAATCAAGCTTTGGTATTAAAGGAACGAGCACATGCTTTCAAAAACCCATAAACGAAACGCGTAAAACTTGAGGTGCCTGCATTGTGTTTGAGAAATGGTTAATTAGACTTTAAACTTAGGACTTTAGAGATACAGCATGGAAACAGGACCTTCGGCCTACCGAGACCCCGCTGACCAGCAATCACCCCGTACATTGACACTGTCCTACACACTAAGGTCAATTTACAAGTTTAACTGAAGCCAATTAGCTTACAAACCTGTCCGTCTTTGGAGTGTGGGAGGAATAAGTGATCTGGGATCTTTCAGAAACAGAGATCATGGTGCAACAGAGTTTTACATAAAATATTAAACGTCATTTAGTTCAAACTAAAACCTAGGCATGGTTTTGGAAATAGAAATTACAAAGGTATGACCCATGATTTGGCTATGGTAGATTAGTAAACTGCATCGAAAGTTATGGCGAGAAGCAAGCAAAAGCTAATACAGGTGCACAACCTTTTATCCGAAAGCCTTGGGACCAGACACTTTTCGTAATTCAGAATTTGTCGGTCTTCGGAATGGAAATTTTTTAGCGTAGATTTTAATGGCTGGCTCAGTGGTAGAGTGCTCGGCTCATATCCGCAAGGTCGCGAGTTTGCGCCTTGATCCCGGCAGTAAACTCGGTCGCGAGTTTGAGTCTTCAATGTAGTTTTTTCTTGCAGAATAAATGTTTGTATGAAATGCAGTGTAGGAGAGGTGTACTGACTGTGTGGGCAGAACTTTGGAAGTGATTGCCCACCAGTCTAAAAAGCCGCTGTGTCTCCCTGTCCCTGGGATAGCAGGGGGCGATCAAACAGCACAATACCCCCCTCCCCCTCCAACTCCAGAGGAATCCGCTCCCCGATGGGCCGCTACGGCGACAAGTGGCAGTATGCCCACAGCCCGAGCTGCGCCCCCTCATCCGCCATCCCAAGAACAAGACGTACCTTGCACACCATCAGCTTCTGCCCCTACGTGTTCCTCTGGAGTTGGAGCGGGGCTGGGCTGGAGTTGCTGCTGGCTGTGGGTCTCTGGGATCTCCGTGCTTGCAGTGGGCCTGGGGGTCGGTGTCCCGTTGGTCCTGACGTCTCCGGCCACCCCCCTGGACTGGAGCTGAGACTGGGAACTGTACCGCCCTTGCCCCCTCCCTCTGCAACTGCAAACAACCCCACTCTCCTGCAAGGGCGGTACAGTTCCCGGAGGATGGCAGGTGGCCGGAGACGTCAAGACCAACAGGAACCCGCTCCCCGATGGGCCCCTACGACGCCCCGAGCTGCGCCCCGTCATCCGCAACCCAGGTTCCTCTGTAGTTGGAGTGGGGCTGGGCTGGGCTGCTGTTGGCTGTGGGTCTCTGGGATCTCCGTGCTTGCGGTGGGCCTGGGGGTCGGTGTCCCGTTGGTCCTGACGTCTCCGGTGACTGGCACGGTCCTGCTGCAATTGCCGACGTGAAGACAGTGCAAAGCCCCCGCGCCGGTGCAATGGGCGGGGAGCTGGAGAGGGGAGGGAAGGGGTCACACACATGGCCGGGAAGCAGAGGGGTGTAGGTGGGGTGAAACTGAAGCGAGCGACAATCTGCAGCTGCCTGCCCCGCTGAGTTAAAAAGTTCCCACGCAAGACTCACGATACACAGTGTATCGTGAGTCTTGCGTGGGAACTTTTTAACTCAGCGGGCAGGCAGCAGCATATTGTCAATTATTAACCCTCCCGCGCAATATACCCTCACCTTCTCTTTTATGAATGGGGATTTAGTCCCCCTTTCTTCGAGGACCGACCGAAGGTTCCGCTGTCTCCTCTGCGGGCCGCCCTCGGTGAACGTTTTCAAGGACCTTTCTTCAAGGACCGAAAAAATGGCCGCTATTCGGAGGTTTTCGTTATTTGGATCTTCGGATAAAAGGTTGTGCACCTGTATTTCATTTATTTGTAATATCTCTCATTTTAAGTCATGGAGTCATACAATGTGGAAACAGGCCTTTCGAGCTAACTTGCTCACACCGACAACATATCCCATCTACACTAGTTCGACTTGCCTGCATTTGGCCCATATCTCTCTAAACCTGTCCTATGTATCTGCTATGTAATTGCTTCTTAAGCATCGCGATAGTCCATAACTCAACTACCTCCTCTTGCAGCTCGTTCCATACACCCACCACCCATTGTCTGAAAAGGTTATTCCTCAGATTCCTATAAAATATTTCCCTCTTCACCTTAAATCTATGTCCTCTGGTTCTCGACTGTACTCTGGGCAAGAGACTCTGCATCTGCCTGATCTATTCCTCTCAGTCATGATATTATACATACACCTCTATAAAACAAAATCCTATAAAAAAAGTAGTCCATCCCAGCCTTGGCCTCCTACACTTGTTATATAAACAATGTAAACTACAAGAAGAGCTCCACATCTCTTGACTCAAGGGGGCAGCACAGTGGCGCAGCGGTGGCCACTGCCATAGAGTGCAAGAGACCTGGGTTTGATCCGGCTGTCTTTGTAGATTTTGCACGTTCTCTCTATGACCACGTGGGTTTCCTCCATGTGCCCGGGTTTCTTCCCACATTCCAAAGACATGATGTTTATACATTAATTGGCCTCTGGAAATTGTCCCCAGTGTGTAGGATAGAACTAGTGATCACTGGTCGGTGCCAAAAGACCTGTTTCCAAGTTGTATCTCTAAACTAAACCAAGCTAAATGAAACTAAGTACGCTGTTCCTTTCAGATTTAATATTAACTTCAAATTTTTCACAAAATCAACAATCTAGTAATTTTATTTTGTATTTCTTGCATGCTTTGCGATTCATTTTTGGTCATTTCAAATTATCATTTTGGATTGTTACTCACTTTGGACTCATGTTAGTTTACACAACCAAGCCTTTGTCCCTTGAATACTCCCATCTTCTATCCCACGCTTGAGTACTCCCATATCCATTCCCATTGTTCTCTCCTCACCTCTTTTTCTGCACCTTATGACCTATTTTTCCACCAAATTCGCTCATTTCTGGCATTTAACATTAACATTCTATATATATAGATATTGGATGATAGGTATGTCCAGCATTTCTTATTGTTATTTTAGATTTCAAACATCTGTCGTATTTGCTTTTTAATGACATTTTAACCATACCCTCTCAGTTTACAAAGGGTTAGACTGAAGCCAAGACCCTTTGGTCTGCGCATTTCAGTGTTTTACAAACAAAGTACAGCGCTTCATAAATGTCATTTTAATTTATTGGTTCAGCTGAGCAAAAAGAACGTATTTATTTGAACTGCATTCGCTAGTACTAGGACATCCACTTAAGTATACATCACACAACTTGTTGAATGCCCAGCAGGATCATGGCCTTAGCCATTGCTTGTTTCGAAATGTCCTTGCGTCATTTTGCATCAGTAAAGCACTACTCGTTGCCATGGGTATGAGACTGAAGGAACAGCAATGCAAAATGATTATTGATTGTGCAGTGATGGGAAACAGGTTAATGCTTGATTTGTAAACCCCTTCGAGGAAGACAAAGGTTAAAAAGATACAATTTTGAGAGCTTGTGATGTGCTAACAGGAGGGAGCAACTTAACAGAGAATCTGCTGGACTCTGGGTAAAGAGCAAATCATCTACAACAAGATTAGGGGAACGTTTCTCAGAATTCAGTGTATTCCAGGGGAGTAATATGTGCCCTCCCCTTCATCCCAGCCCAGGGAAAGCTGGTTGAATCGGTGTGAAGAAGGGTTTTGACTAAAAATGTCACCTATCGATGTTCTCCACAGAGATGCTGCCTGACCCATTGAGTTTCTCCAGCAATTTGGGTCTATCTCTGGGATTAGTTGAGCAAGGATGCTTTTAGACCTGGGGTACCAACAAATCAAGAAATGTCCCGCTCCCAAAATGTCTCCTACCCATGTTCTCCAGAGATGCGGCCTGACCCGCTGAGTTACTTCAGCATTTTGTGTATCAACCAGCATCTGCAGTTCCTTGTTTCTATTTCTTGAATACCAATACTTCATGCCAGAAAATGCATGCTTACACATTGGATAAATAAATTGGTTGCACATTCACAGAGATTGGTTGCACATTCACTGCATCGGGTGGAGTTATTTTCGTCTATTTCTTTATCAAACATTGAATTTGAAGGGAATATTTTAAATAATTTGATCTCTTTATACCACATTGTTGAAAGATTCCTATGTGGTGCATTTAAGAACAGCAAAATGCAGTGTGATTGGCTTAATGTACCAGTAAAGGACAATAATGAATGATGTCTCACAAGCTGTGAGTGGTGCTGGTAATGTCTATCGGTTTGTTAGACAGGGTAACTTGATGAATCAACACTTGTTGTCCAATAAAATGCACATTCATTATTTTCCCCATCATTTTTACATTGGTGACTTGCAGTATTGGATTTAGTAAAATCAAGTATCTAAATGAATAGTTCTGCACCGATATTACAGAGATTAAATTGAAACTCTGACGTATGTCGTTGGAAATGTGTAACTGCTGTTTTAAGCAATTGCCATATTGTGATTATGTAACCTAGCAACAAGTCAGACCTGTTGAAAATATCCATTATGCTAACCATTTCAGTGTATACTATTTTTTGCCGTTTTATAGAATCCAACATACTAGACTAAACCAGACATGATTGGACATGTTAATTGCTTGCTGAAGCAATCCATATTAACTTTTGTTGGATTTTGCTCTCTCCAATCTAAGCATGGCAAATTGCCATATAATTAAAGTATGAACACAACCATGTTGCCAGCTGGCCATTTCTGGCACTTATTCAGCCCGAGCTCAGTGGGGTGGACACCATGTGTTGCATCCATTGTAAAGATTATGGTTCGTGGCCAGGGCACCAGCAAATCTAGCATGTTACTGATAGTCAAACCATTTTCTAGGAATACAGGATCCCTGTGTTATGTAAAGACCAATTCACAGCTTATTACATATCCCCAATTAAGACATGCAAATAATTTAGATTTAAGTGCATGGAATTGCATGCTAGACTTATTCTTTTGATACGAGGTTTCACATGAATTTGTAGCTTGAATTTGAATGGAAAACGATGTTTTTATGCAAAATATTTGCTAAGATCTCCACAAAATTCATCTTAAAGATGGCACATAAAGCCTCAGACAACATTTAGATATGGTTTTATTTAAAAAAAACAAGAAAACAATAAAAACGAGTTCAGGTTTATTCAAATTCAAGACCTTTCTGCCGCAAATGCTGTAGTGGAAAAATTAGCGAGGACTAATAACTAATAGTTAGGGATGTGAATTGTGCTAATGTGGTGATAGAGAACTGCAGACAAAGCCTAAAAGTAGAGACATGGAATGCAGCAATAACAACACCCAAGCTTCAGGAACTTCAGTGATTATGTTATAGCCTGTACCCATCGATGTAACAGAAAATTGGATCTACTGTCAACTAAGTTAGACTTGTGGATAATCAAGACTTAATTTGTTACCTGTTATCTCCATTCTGTAAGCAAGACCTAGTTTTATTGTTAATCACGTTTCTGTGTAAGCTGAGAATGTAAAAGCTGTACCAAAGTTACGCTCAGGAGCTCAACATTGACTGGTCTCATGGTGCACACAAGTTTTAATAAATCACCCCTTACTTCAAACACCAACTCCACGTGGCCTTTCCATTTGCTCCTACAGATCTGTATTCCGTAGTAGTTTACTTTGTTAATAAGAGATGCTTTAATAGCTCATTCTGTTTAATATATGTATCAAATTAGCATGGAGTTATATAGAATTTTAAAGCTAGTTCATTACAAATAAAGTAAGTAACTTAAAACCAGATTATGTGCATTCCAAATCATAGTTTAAGGTAGAGACATTTGTACTTTAGGTACTGGAGTCTTGAGTAAAACAAAGTGCTGAATCAAGTCAGGAAGTCAGGCAGCATCTGTGAAGGGAATGGATTGGCGACATTTTGGATCGGGACCCTTTGATAGCCATCAGGCTATTAAACACAACAACCTCAAATAAGCTAAATGGAACTACATAGACTTGGGGGCATTGGTTTTGTCTTTTTGCACTATTATTGTTTGCTTGTTTGTCTTTATGTGTGCGAATAAATGAATAAATAGGTATATATATATATGTATATGTGTATATATGTACTGAATATATACTGAACTTTGTTTTAATTATATTGTTCACAGTGTGCTGCAAGTGAACATTTAATTGTTCTGTTTGGTACAGATGACAATAAAACACTTTTGACATGACTATCTTCTTCAGTCTGAAGAAGGGTCTCGACTTGAAATGTCCAATCCCCATGTCCTCCTTGGCCCATTACGCTACTCCAGCACTGTGCTTTACTCCTAATTTAAGGTAGCCCAGATTGAGTTCAGGACAGTTCTTCAGAAGCCAGAAGGGTCTGGCCCAAGGAAGGACATGTTCAATTGTTGTCTTCAAATCTCACACAAAATTCACATCGACTGGTTAAAACAAATATACACCAAGTAAACGAGAAGTAGGAATGCATTTATTTTGTCATACTCTTACTAAATCATGAGAGGAATAGATCGGGTAGACACACAGAGTCTCATGTCCATAGTAGGGGAATCAAGAACAAGAGGACATACAGTAGGTTTAAGGTGATGGGGGAAAGATTTAATAGGAAGCTGAGGGGTAACTGTTTCACACAAAAGACAGTGGGATGAGCTGTTAGAGGAGGTAGTTGGGGCAGGTACTATTGCAATGATTAAGAAGCATTTGGATAGGTACATCTATAAGACAGGATTAGAGGGATATGGGCCAAACGTAGGGAGGTGGGACTGGTGTAGATGGGATTTGATGGTCGGTGATATTGTTGGGTTGAAGAGCCTGTTTCCTGGCTGTATGATTCTATGACTCAATGACTAGATGACTCTCTACATCTGACATAATCCTTTCAAGGTAGAATCTAAAATGACTGGAAAATTAACAATCTAATTGCTACACGTTTCCATTAAGGGATTCTCCTGTGTCAAGATAAGAAACATTAGTCATCAGACTAGTTAATTGCAGGTCACACTTCCAGGCCCAAGGTACCCAACGTAAAGCTCTCAGGAAACACTGCATGTAATTATGGGATAAGGCAAATTACCTGCCAGGTGCCAAGCTGTCTGTCTGATTTAACAGATCAAGTGTTTACTTGCATTATTAGAACTTGCAATGTTTTGCTTTACTGCTCCATGTAAGAAGAAATATCAACATAATTTGACGATCTGAAGAACGACAACTGGGGTTCCCAACAGATCTTTATTCAAAAGTTTGATTTCCAGTATACAGGTTCTTTAGACACGTATGCCCACAACGGTGGTCAGCGCTGAACTAACGCACACAAGCAAAAACCGCGCAAAACAAGCGGCCCCTCCCGAGTCACGTGACCGCGGCTTCCGAACGCCGAGTTCGATCTCTGTGTACGCCAGCAGGCGCCGCTACAATAACCTCTTTAATAGAAGGTAGAAACAAGGAACTGCAGATGCTGGTTTACAAATAAAGGACCCATAAACTGCTGGAGTAACTCAGTGGGCAACGTGGCATTCCCTGGAGAACTCAGATAGGTGATGTTTTTGGGGAGGTTGTGGTTTATAGCAAAGACTTCTGTTATTCTTCCCATACCAATACCTCGTGCAATTATCATTCATAAGGTCACGAATGATAGGAGTAGAATTAGACCATTTTGGTCCATCAAGCCTACTCTGCCATACAATCATGGCTGATCTATCTCTCCATCCTAACCCCATTCTCCTGCCTTCTCCCTATAACCTTTGACACCTGTACTAATCAAAAATCTATCTGTCTCTGGTTTCAAAATATCCACTGATGGCCTCCACAGCCATCCATGGCAAAGAATTCCACAGATTCACCACCCACTGACTCAAGACATTTCTCCTCATCTCCTTCCTAAAAGAACATCCTTTAATTCTGAGTCTATGACCTCTAGTCCTAGACTTTCCCACTAGTGGAAACATCCTCTCCACATCCACTCTAACCAAGCCTTTCACTACTCTGTACGTTTCAATGAGGTCCCCCCACATTCTTCTAAACTCCAACGAGTATAAGCCCAGTGCCGAAAAAAGCACATCATAGGTTTACCTCCTGGGATCATTCTTGTAAACCTCCTCTGGACCCTCTCCAGAGCCAGCATGTGCTTCCTCAGATATCTTGCCCAAATTTTCCCTTCAGAAGAAGGATCCCGACCAGAAACGTGACTTTTCCATGTTCACCAGGGACGTTACCTGACCACTGAGTTACTATGGCACTGTGTCCTTGAATGGTTTTTATTAACTGGTATTGTCAACAGGTGGTGGGTGAGTCCAGCTATTATTTTCAGTGTATGCGGAGACATCAAATATAAAGGAGGAGAGAAACGTGGGCAGAACGTGGCATCTCACGCCAAGTGGATGCTGCTCTATGTGTTGGGTTAGGGCCATGTGAATATGAAAATGATTCAAACATCGTGCTCGGGTTATATAGAAATAGAACAATATAGCACAGGAACAATATAACACTTTGCCCATGATGTCCGTGGCGAACACGATGCCAAGCTAAACTAATCTCCTCTGCCTACACACAATCCATATCCCTCCATTCCCAGCATATACATGTGCCTATCAAAATGCATCTTAAACACGTTATTCTCATAGCTGCCTCCACCACCACCCCCAGCAGTGTGTTCCAGGTACCCATCACCAACTATGTAAAAAAAAAACTTGCCCCACTCATCTCCTTTAAACTTTGCCTCTTTCAACTTAAAGCTATGCCCTCTAGGCTTTGACATTTCCACCCTGGAGAAATGTTGTGACTGTGTGCCATGCCTACTTCCTTTATTCTACCCATGGCAGAACTACTAGTGATTACCATCTTCATGCATGAAGAACTTTAGACTTGGAGTGAAGAGATGGCAAAAGATCTTAAATCCAAGTTCCTGGTGGCTGGAGCATTTCTAATAGTCACTGTAGAGAAATGAACCCCATAATATTTCTCTCTCAACTGCGATAAACTTGTTGTTTTAAGTCTTAACATTTCTACAAAGTTGACTGCAATGTCAAAACCAGGAGAATTTTATGAAAATAATATTTTTCGTGACCAAGGAACATCCGGTAGTGTTACGATCAAGTACATTGAAGTGCAGACTTTGGGTTGAAGAGAAAGGGGCAGCCAACTTGCCTGGGGTGGAGCCCGGACACAATAGATCAGATGTAAGGTCTGACATTCTACTTTGTGATAAAAAGCAACTGCAGATGCTGGTTTATCCCAACGATACGCACAAAATGTTGGGTGTAACTCGGCGGGTCAGGCAGCATCTCTGGAAAAAATGAATAGATGACATTTCGGGTCGGGACCTCATCTACTGCATCCGGTGTGGGCTCCTGTACATCAGCAAGACCTAGTATAGCCTCGGCGACTGTTTCACTGAACACTTACGCTAGGATCGCCAAGGCCTACACGATCTCCCGGTTGCCAACAATTTTAACTTTCCTTCCCATTCCCATACTGACCTTTCTCTCCTAGGCCTTCTCCATTGCCAGAGAAAGGCCACAGGCAAAGTGGAGGACCAGCACCTCATATTTTGCTTGGGTGACTTACAACCCGGCGGTATGAATATTGAATTATCTAATTTTAGGTAACATCCAAAGACTCCCCTTCCCCCCTCTTCACCAGCCTTCCACGGTTATGAGTTCCGCATTTTGCAACAATGTATCCCTCTTGGGATCACATCGCCTGTGCTAACAAAAGGCCTATCAGGGAACCATCCTGCCGGGGGTCATCTGTTGCTGACCCTGATTTGTCCTGGTCTTTTCTTGCTTCCAGTTTCTCCCTACTTTCAGTCTGAAGAAGGGTCTTAAAACCAAGCGTCACCCATGCCTTCTACTTTGTGATGATGACTGAGGGTGAAATGTTAAAAGTTGATTTGGGAGCCAGGAGATCACTGCTCTGTTTGACGGCACTAGGCTTGTACTCACTGGAGTTTAGAAGGATTTGGGGGGGGGACCTCATTGAAACTTACCGGATAGTGAAAGGCCTAGATAGAATGGATGCGGAGTGGATGTTTCCACTAGTGGGAGAGTCCAGGACCAGAGGCCATAGCCGCAGAATAAAAGGACATAGCTTTAGAAAGGAGGTGCAGAGGAATTTCTTTAGTCAGAGGCTGGTGAATCTGTGGAATTCATTGCCACAGTCTGCTGTGGAGGACGTTAATGGATATTTTTAAGGCGAAGATTGATCAATTCTTGATTAGTAAGGGTGTCAATGGCAGGGGACTGGGGTTGAGAGGGAACGATAGATTGGCCATGATTGAATAGTGTAGTAGACTTGATGGGCCGAATGGCCTAATTCTGCTCCTATAACTTATGAACATGACTTATGAACTTGTGAAAAGACCCATTGCATCATTTACAAGATTGTTTATATGAGATCTGGGTTTAACCTGTTGTCTACACAATGGTCCTTGATCTGGGCAGCATTTCCCAGCACTGCATCATGCCAGCTTAGATGAAAGGCTTGTGCCAAGTCTAAGGGGCTGAGGGAAGGAGCACTGAGCCAGGATTCAAAGGTATGAAATCAAAGCAAAAATTGTGGAAGTGCACAGCAGGTGTGTGTACATTAGACAAGAGGGGGAAAAGGGAGAGGAAAGTTGTGTAGGGTTCCCACAGGAGGTGAGATGTTTGAAGGGGTTTCCTGCCAGCCAAATGCAGCTCGAGGGAAATATTGGCAGAAATCCTTGAACAGCTTGCTTCATATTGCTCATGGTACACCTCACAGCCATTTTGAAATTATGCAATCTTTGATCATTTTACTTATTACCAAGGACATATTTATGCCTTTCCTCTTCTTTTAAAACTATCTTCTGACATCCCCATTTCCATATCTCCATTCACTCCTGTGTAATGATTCCCCCGCCCCATTCCTCAAAAACATTGGGGGAAAACAAGGTAGACTGATGTTTGTGTAGGAAGGAACTGCAGATGCTGGTTTAAACTGAAGATAGACACAAAAATCTGGAGTAGGACAGGCAGCTTCTCTGGAGAGAAGCAATGGGTGACGTTTCGGGTTGAGACCCTTCTTCAGACTTCAGACTGATGTTTAACAGCTGTGCCCGTAAGGTAAGTTGTGTGAATTTGGAAAGATGAGAGAATACATTCACAGGTTATTCTGTTCAAAGAAATTGTCTTCAAGTCAGATTTAGGCACTTGGACTAATCTTGACAAATGTTTTAGTTTATTGTTTTTCATTTTTAGAGATACAGTGTGGAAAAAGGCCCTTTAGCACACCGAGTTTGCGTCGACCACCGATCACCTCCAGACACTAACACCATCCCACACACTAGGGAAAATTGACCTTTTTTTTACCGAGGTCAATTAACCTACAAACCAGGGTAGCCTACAAACCAGCATATATTTGGAGTGTGAGAGGAAACCAGAGCACCTGGGGAAAACCCACGAGGTCACAGGGAGAATGTGCAAACTCTGCAAACTCTGTACAGAAAATGTTCTAGAATAGTGCTAGAGGAACGTATCTGTGGAGGGAAATGGACAGACAGCATTTCAGATCGGGACCCCCTCATCAGGCCAGAAGGGTCTTGACCTCACAAGCTGTCAGTCCATTTCCCTCCATGAATGCTGCCTGAGCTACTAAGTTCCGCCAGCAGAACCCCTTTTGTTACTGCGGACTCCAGCATCTTCAGTCTTGTGTGCCTCTTATAGAATATGAGTTGTTTTGTGTACTTAAAGATGCTTTCAAAGTACCAAAAAAAGGTTTGCAGTGCAAAGAAAACAAACAAAAGCTGAGATTAATCAAATAAGACCTATGGAGCAAATTAGAAGCCTCTTCCTTTCAACTCAAAGGATTTACTCCATAGAACCAGAAATGCACAAAAGAGAAAAAAACATGATTATTATTGACCAGGTGGTGGCGTTTTACTACAACTGATGAAGATTGACGATGCTGTTCTACAGTAAATGGATATAATTGCACTAGATAACACATATAAAGTGTGCGTGTGCCAAATGGGTGACTTAGGATTTGACTAACACGATAATGAAAGAGTGATCAATGACCCTGCACAGTTCTGATTGGATTGTTGGGCAGCCCACATCAAAGAGGTGACATTAAAGCCATTAGTAACCAAGAGTCACAAGGTCACTGCTTTTAGATTTAAGTCTACTCTACAAAGGTCAGACTGATTGATCAACACAGATTGATCTTTGCTTTCTATCAAATCAATTGGGGGTTTTTTCAATCTAGTGACCAACTGCAGACAACAGGGATTGGGGATGTGAAATACTCGTTGTGGAATTATATATCTGGAAACTACCTCACGCAGGGTGGTGTCAATGTTTGACTGTTGATGTTTTGTGAATAAATTGAAGCTGCCAGCCAAGAATCCAATAGAATCCAATCCATCAAGTCATACAATGTGGAAATAGGCCCTTCAACCCAACTTGCCTACATCGACCAACATATCCCATCTACACTAGTCCCACCTGCTTGCGTTTGGCCCATATCCCTCTCAACCTGTCCTATCCATGTACCTGTCTAAATGTTTCTTATGCATTGCGGTACACCTGCCTTAACTACCTCTTCCGGAAGCTCTTTCCATACACCCTTAGGATTTTAGGCAGGTCCTAAAGTTACCCCTTAGGACCTGCCAATGTTCTCACAAGATTAAGATACAGGACAGGGAGGTCCAGATCCTTGAGGAAGGAAGGGAAGACACAATTGTGTCCAACCCTCAACATTGTTCAGGAAGCCTTGTTCCCATCCCTTCATAGAACAATGTCTTCAGAAGCTGGGGTTTTCAAACTCAGTGATATACTTTAATTTAGAGATACAGCACGGAAACAGGCTCTTCGGCCCACAGAATCTGCACTGACCAGCAATCGCCCCATACACTAACACTATTCTACACACTAGGGACAAAGTTGGTTCAGAATTCAGAATTAAAGAACATTCTTTTAGGAAGGAGATGAGGAGAACTTTCTTTAGTAAGACAGTGGTGAATCTGTGGAATTCTATGCACAGAAGGCTGTGGAAGCAACGTTTTGGGATATTTTTTAAGGCAGAGATAGATAGATTCTTGATTAGTGCAGGTGTCAGAGGTTATGGGGAGAAGGGAGGAGAATGGGGATAGGAGGGAGAGATAAATCAGCCATGATTGAATGGTGAAGTAGATTTGATGGACCGAATGGCCTAATTCTACTATTCTTTATGACCTCATGACAAATTACAATTTTTACCAAAGCCAATCAACTTTCAAAGATGTTTGTCTTTGCAGTGTGGGAGGACACTGGATCACCCGGAGGAAACCCACGCAATCAAAGGGGAAAACATACAAATTTCGGACAGTCAGCGCCCGTAGTCAGAATTAAACCCAGGTCTCTGGTGCTGTAAGGCACCAACTCTACCACTATGCCACTGTGCCACTGATTGTGGAGAACATCATTGCCTACCTCAAGATACACTTGCAGTATTGATTCCGTAGTGGGCACAGAGGGTTATTTTCGGCTACATCCTGTGGGCTATCAAATGGGATAAACCTCTACCACAGGATCCCGAAGAGGTGTGAGAGATTTAGGATTTGCTGGGAATTCTCTCAAGAACCTAATTCGTCAGGCAATTGATATCAGGACGGCACAGTGGCCCAGTGGTAGAGTTGCTGCCACACAGCGTTTCATCCTGACTATGGGTGCTGTCTGGGAATTGTGCCAAATGTGTACGTTCTCCCCGTGCCTGCGTGGGTTTCCTCTGGTTTCCTCACACATGTACAGGTTTGTAGATTAATTGGCTTTGGTAAACATTATAAATTGTGACTAGTGTTAGCGTATGGGGTGATTGGTGGTCAGCACGGACTTGGTGGGCCGAACGGCCTGTTTCCACCCTGTATCTCCAATGTCTAAAGTCTAAAAATATTGGCAGGTACAAAACCTGCAGGTATTGACGGGGAGCAGGTCTGTAGGTTAATTGGCTTCTGTAAATTGTCCCTAGGGTGTAGGATAGAACCAGTGACCAGGTGATCGCTGATCGATGTGGACTCGGTAGGCCGAAGGGCCTGTTTCCACGCTGTATCTCTGAAATAAAATATGCATGAGGTTAGCAACTGTGGGACTAATAGATTGCCATCACAACATCTGTTATTGGTATTAATTTACAATGCATCCATACCAGGGTTAGTGTTACTGTGTCATTCACATTCTACAAACCAATTGCATCAGACCTCTCTTGCAGCCAGTTTTATTTCCTGAATGATTTAACCCTAATCTAGAGTGAAACTTACCAATTTGCACAAAAGGGATTGATGTGGATGTGACAAAGCTACAGGAAAGAATGGTAACGTTTTTTTAAATGATCTTATAGAGGTGTTCAAAATCATGAGAGGAATAGATTGGGAGGATGCAGATTGTCTCTTGCCCAGAATAGGGGAATCGAGAACCAGAGGACATAGATTTAAGGTGAGGGGTGAAGGTTTAATAGGAACCTGCCGGATAACTTTTTTACGTAAAGGGCGGTAGGTGTATGGAACGAGCTTCCAGAGGAGGGAGTTGAGGCAGGTATATAGCAATTTTTAAGAAACATTTATTCAGGGACATGGATAGGACAGGTTTAGAGGAACAAGGGCTAAACGCGGGCAGGTGGGACTAGTGTAAATGTGACATGTTGGTTATGTGGGCAAGTTGGGCCGAAGGGCCTGTTTCCATGCTATGATTCTAAATTCAAAATGTTCAATGGTTCTTTATTGTCACAGCACAGTACATTTAAATTCTTTGGCACAACCCACAAATGCACAGTCGCCATATTTTGGCGCTATTTACAAAGAGTGCTTTACAAAATGCGTTTCTTCCTCGAGAAGCTGGTCATTCCCGATAGTTGTAAATGAATGAAGGTCACCACAGAGATATCTTCGACAGCTGCTATGTTCGTGAGGATTTCCCTGCACACCCAGACCAATTGTTCGCTCCAATTAAGTGTCGTTATTAAAGATCATTATGTAGAAATATAGTGATTAAAGTCTTACATCTGTTGTGGGAATACTATCCACCCAGTTGCTGGTGTCAGGGCTGGTGAAGATCGCAAGGCCATACATCTGTGACTCCTAGTTAAATGACACAGGCTGAGTCATTCTGTTACTTGTGTAGAAAGGAACTGCAGATGCTGGTTTATACTGTAGATCGAAGCAAAGTGCTGAAGTAACTCAGCGAGTCAGGCAGCATCTCCGAAGGTATGGGATGGGTGACATTTCAGTTTGGGACCAGTCTGAAGAAGGCTCCCAACCCAAAATGTCACCCATCCTTTTTCTCCAGAGATGCTGCCTGACTCGCTGAGTTACTCCAGCACTTTGTGTCTATCTTTGGTTTAAGCCAACATTTGCAGTTCCTTCCTACACCAGTGACGCGGTCCTGTTCTTTAAAACAGTGGCACATTCACCCAAGAGAGTATATGGGGCATTGGGATAAAACTTCATTTGATAGACAGCAGGGCAGCAATCAGCAATGTTCTGACCTGCTACTGGAATGCACTGTTGAAACTCAAAGACTCTTTAATGAGGGATCAACAAGTTGTGTGACTTGGTGCCAATCCTGGTGCATTCCAAGTCAAACTTGCAATATTCACAGAATAGCAGAAAATGTGGATGCAAAAGACCAGTTGTTCTATTGTGTCCATACTGGCCAACATTTGATTAACTGGTTAATTGTACTTCCGTCTGTTTTGTTCAGTAGCCACATGGGCCAATGGTTCTTAACGTGTTTAAAAGGGTACTTTATAAACATGGTGAGGTTTTTCCCCCTACTATCTGTACAGGCTGTAATTTATAACCTTCTACCTGCCATTCAAACCACCACGCTAACCTGTATCCACCTATCACTTGCCTGGTTTTGTCCCTCCCCCACCTCTCTTTTCTAGCTTTCTCCTGACTTCTACAATCAATCAGAAGAAGGGTCCTGCCCCAAAATCTTGTCTGTCCAGTCCCTCCACAGATGCCGCCTGACTTGCTGAGTTACTCCAGCACTTTTAGTTTTTCTACCACTTGCAATTGAAGTATGTTTTTCAACAAGTCAATATAAATCCATGGTACACAAAAAAGCTGGAGAAACTCAGCGGGTGCAGCAGCATCTATGGAGCGAAGGAAATAGACAACTTTTCGGGCCGAAACCCTTCTCCAGCTTTTTTGTGTACCTTCGATTTTCCAGCATCTGCAGTTCCTTCTTAAACAATATAAATCCATGTCCATCTGTTCAGAAATGTGAAGTTTTTCTGTTAACCAGTTGAGGATTCAATTTCCGACAACTCCAATTAACTCTTCTTAGTCATACCTCTCTAAAAAAACCCTAGCCTTCCTATCTCTATCTGTAATTTTCCAGACTTGGCAGTGTTTACTCCAACGTTTTGTGTATATCTTCAGTAGCCTGACCCACTGAGTTGCTCCAGCGTTTTGTGGCTCTTTGGTAAGAACCAGCATATGCAGTTCCTTTCTACACATTTTGTCTGCTCCTCTGCAAAATCTCCTCAAGGTATGCCTGCTTTGAAGAAGTTCTCCTCCTCTCCCTGACGGGAATTCGCAACACTCTCTCTCGCTGCTCCTCCTCTGTGATTTTGGCATCCAGCTTATCCCCCCCCCCCCTCCCCCGACCTCTGCATTCAGTCTGAAGAAAGGTTCAGGGCCCAAACGTTGCTTATTATTTTTCTCCAGAGATGCTGCCAGCTACATGGACGACTGCATTGGTGCTACCTCCTGCACCCACACAAAACTCACTGACTTCATCAACTTCACCACTAACTTCCACCCGGCACTCAAATACACCTGGACCATTTCCGACATTTCCCTACCATTTCTTGACCTCACTATCTCCATCACAGGTGATAGATTACTGACTGACATCCACTATAAACCCACTGACTCCCATGGCTATCTGGACTACACTTCTTCCCACCCTGCTTCCTGTAAAGACTCCATCCCCAACTCCCAATTCCTCCGTCTACGCTGCATCTGCACCCAGGATGAGGTGTTCCACACCAGGGCATGTCCTCATTCTTCAGGGAATGGGCGTTCCTCTCTTCGACTATAGATGAGGCTCTCACCAGGGTCTCTTCTATACCCCGTGATTCTGCACTCAATCCCCATCCCCCCACTGGTAACAGCTCTTCCAAACCCACTACCTGCTCCCTCGACCCTCTCCCCACTCCCCTGTTGAAGTCCTGCCTCCCCGTTCTCTGCCCCTACCTCACTAATCTCTTCAACTCCTCATTGTCCCAAGGAATTGTCCCCTCCGCTTTCAAAACTGCTGCTTTTACACCAATCTTAAAGAAACCTGGTCTTGATCCCTCCTCTCTCATTAACTACCGCCCAATCTCAAACCTCCCCTTTCTTTCAAAAACCCTGGAGCGTATCGTTGCGTCGCAACTTCATTCCCACCTCCTTGCGTATAACCTACTTGAACCCCACCAATCTGGCTTTCGCCCCCTCCATAGCACAGAAACTGCTCTCCTCAAAGTCCTCAACGACCTCCTCACCTCTGCTGACACCGGTTCCCTCAACATCCTCATCCTCCTCGACCTGAGCGCAGCCTTCGATACAGTGAACCATAACATCCTGCTCACCAGACTCAAAGACCTCGGCATTGAAGGCTCTGCACTCAGCTGGCTCCGTTCCTACCTTTCCAACAGATCCCACTTCATCTCTCTCCACAACCACACCTCTGCTACAGCCACAGTCACTCAAGGCGTTCCCCAAGGCTCCGTACTCGGCCCCCTCCTCTTCATCATCTACATCCTCCCCCTTGGTCAGATACTCCGCCCCTTCAACCTGGACTTCCACTGTTACGCTGATGACACCCAGATCTACCTCGGCACCAAATCCCCCCACAACCCCCCCCCCCCCCTCTCCCATATCAACTCCTGTTTGTCAGCTATAAAAACCTGGATGCAACATAATTTCCTCAAACTCAACAGCGATAAGACAGAATTCCTCCTCATAGGCTCCAAAGCCACACTCAGCAAAATCAATAACCCCACTCTCACCATCGACGGCACCACTGTCTCCCCATCTCCCCAGGCCCGCAACCTTGGCGTGATCTTTGATTCCACCCTCTCCCTTGAGCCTCACATCCGCCATGTCATTAAAACCTCCTTCTTTCATCTCCGCAACATCGCCAAACTCAGACCCTCTCTCACACCTCCCGCTGCTGAAAGACTCATCCATGCCTTCATCTCCTCCCGACTGGACTACTGCAACTCACTTCTCCTTGGCATCAGCTCCACCTACATCAACCGACTCCAACTGGTCCAGAACGCAGCCGCCCGACTCATCACCCACACCAAATCCTGGCATCACATCACTCCAGTCCTCAAACAACTTCACTGGCTTCCCATCTCCCACCGGATCAACTACAAAATCCTGATCCTCACCTACAAAGCCCTCCACCATCTGGCCCCCCCATATCTCACTGACCTCCTCTCCCCCTACCAACCCTCACGGTCTCTCAGATCCACATCAGCCGGTCTCCTCTCCATCCACAAGTCCAACCTCCGCAGTTTTGGGGACAGAGCCTTCTCCAGGGCAGCTCCCAGGCTCTGGAACTCCCTCCCCCAACTGATCCGCAATTCCGTGTCCCTCACCATCTTCCAGTCCCGCCTCAAGACCCATCTCTTCACCTCTGCCTATCCTTAGCCCCACGTCCCCGTCCCTTTTCATCTGTGCATTAATTGCCTCATATTGTGTTTTGTATTGAATTCTGTCTTTACTTTGTGTACTAGTCATGTCTCTACTATTTATTTCATTCCCCTTACATGTTTTTCCTCTACCTGCAAAATTTTTGTAAGGTGTCCTTGAGACTCTTGAAAGGCGCCCATAAATAAAATTTATTATTATTATTATAAGGACAAAGTCCCTCTTGTCCTCACCTTCCACCCTACCAGCCATCACAGACAACAAATAATCCTCCAACATTTTCACCACCTCCAACGTGATCCCACCACTTGCCACATCTTCCTATCTCCTCCTCTGTCTGCTTTCCGCAGAGACCGCTCCCTCCGTAACTCCCTGGTCAATTCGTCCCTTCCCACCCGAACCACCTCCTCTCCGGGCACTTTCCCTTGCAACCTCAAGAAATGCTACACTTGTCGCTTCACCTCCCCCCTTGACTCCATTCAAGGACTCAAGCAGTCTTTCCAGGTGCGGCAGAGGTTCACCTGCACCTCCCCCAACCTCATCTATTGCATCCTCTGCTCTAGGTGTCAGCTGCTCTACATTGGTGAGACCAAGCGTAGGCTTGGCGATCGCTTCGCTGAACACATCCACCCGGTTCACAATAACCAACCTGATCTCCCGGTGGCTCAGCACTTCAACTCCCCCTCCCATTCCAAATCCGACCTTTCTGTCCTGGGTGCCCTCCATGGCCAGAGTGAGGACCACCGTAAATTGGAGGAGCAGCACCTCATATTTAGCTTGGGCAGTTTGCACCCCAGTGGTAAGAAACATTGACTTCTCAAATTTTAGGTAGTCCTTACTTTCCCCTCCCCTTCTCAGCCCTCCCTCCACCCACTGGCTCCACCTCTTCCTTTCTTCTTCCCCCCACCCCCCCCCCCCCACCCTCACATCAGTCTGAAGAAGGGTTTCGACCTGAAATGTTGCCTATTTCCTTCGCTCCATAGGTGCTGCCTCACCCTCTGAGTTTCTCCAGCATTTTTGTCTACCTTCATGCTGCCAGGCTCACTGAGTTACACCTGTGTTTTGTGTCTATCTCCATGTCAATCTGCTTTGTGTCTTTTCAATTGTTATTACTTTCTCCTTCCAGTGTGGTACTGTACATACTACTATAGCTATGAGCTAACTAGTGATTTATACCTTTGAGACACATCCTCCCTATTCTTGTTTTATGCCTTAACAAATAAAGTGTGGCTGGTATCTACCTCACCATCTTATTTACCAGGCCTGTGCATTCAGAGAATCTAAGTATGCCTTTCTAAGATGTCTTGTTCCTCTACACTTCTAAGCTTCATAGCATTTATTATGTATTCCGCGGCCTTGTTTTCAGCTCCCCAAATACATCACATTTCAAGGGACAGAAATCTATTTGCTATTTATATACTCATCTAACCAGTCCATTTAAGGACTTCCTGTAGCATGAAGCTCTCAATCTCACATTTAGGAACACTGGTAGTTTTGGTATCATCTTGCAAACTCCTTAATTGTGATCCCATAATTTATGTACAAATTATGCATTTATTGCATGAAAAGGGGCCTTGTACTGAGCTCCACTGCATGCAGTCCTCAAGTCATTAAAATCCCTGCTGAGTATTGCCCTGTTCAATTTTTCATTCAACTTGCCTCTTTGGGACTTTTTCTTTTGGCTTTTGCATTCCTGATTAATCTGCCAATTGGGACTTTGTCAGATGCCTCACTAAAATCTATACATACTACATCAACAATCCTTGCTGCTGCTTCAAATTTAATTAAGTTGGTCAGACACAACCTTCCCTTAACAAATCCACGCTGACTGTCTTTCATTAACCGGTGTGCTTCCAAATGCTGATCTATGCAACCCCTCAGCATATTTTCCCAATTCGCCCTCTACCAACGTCAGACTGATTAGCCCGGAGTTTCTCAATCTATCCTTTTTTTAAAACAATTGTGCCACATCCTCTGCATTGCCATCTTCCAGTCACAGACGTGTAATCAAAGACTATTTGGAAAATTGCAATCTGGGCTATTTTCTCTCTCTTCTTTTCATAATCAGGTGTACACTTCAATATTCTATCATGGCAGAGTGGTGCAGTGGCAGAGGTGCTGCCTTATAGTGCCAGTGACCTGAGTTCGATCCTGACAACGGGTGCTGTCTGTACGGAGTTTGTATGCTCTCCCTGTGACCACGTGGGTTTTCTCCGGGTGCTCCAGTTTCCTCCCACAATCCTTCTTCATGGTTACATCTGTGTTCTGGGCAGTGGTAAAAATTATCTGAGATGTGAACTGGCTGAAATTTGAAGCTGTTAACTCTCTCCATGACAAGCCAGCAATGAAAATTGGCACCACATAGGTTTTCTCCTGGTGCTCTGGTTTCCTCCCACACTCCCAAAGACATACAGGTTTGTAGATTAATTGGCTTTGGTAAATGTTGTAAATTGTCCCTAGTGTTAGTGTATGAGGTGATTGCTGGTCGTTGTGGAAGGTCCTGTTTCTGCGCTGTATCTCTTGTCCAAAGTCTAAAGTTACTCTATTGCCATATGCTCCAAGATACTGTGAAGTGCTTTGTTTCACATTCAATCCAGTAAAATCATGCTATACATAAGCATAAAGACCTCCTTGACGTGTCCTTTCCTTTTTATCACTTACAATACTCTACTTTTAACTTACTGCTTCCAGCCCACGTCTGTAAGATGTCCTTATTCCAATTCAGGAGCAAACTATTCAACGTTTTACAATCTTCCTGCCTCCACACAGGGCCGGTTTTAAGCCGATTTGACCGATTGCTCCCAATTGGGCCCCGCGCCTAGGGGGGCCCCGCACTAATGTTCCGTACTTCGTATGGAAATACGAATTCTCTTTGTTAACTAAAGTTTTTTTTAATTCGCCATCCGGATTTTTTTTTTAAACGAACATGTATAACCAAAGATCTTCTAGCAGAGCTCCACTATAGGATCTTTGTGTATAACAACCGCTGCACAGCCATCAGACACAAACGATGTGTTAACTAGTACTGTTAGCACTTCTTATCAGCAAGTACTTAACTCGTTGTTATACAATCATGTCATCAATGCATCCATCCGCCTTCCTCAGTAAATGTTATTGTGTTTTGAACAAGTATTAATAACGTCGTGTTCCTTTGAATAAAATTCATGCGGCGTCATTAATACTTGTTTAAAACACAATTACATGTAGATGTAATGTAGATCGATGACACGTTGAGAATTTCTTTAAACTCACCATCATGAGTGAGGGCCCCGGAGCGCGAGAAGGGGCTTCTTCCTGGTGTGCAGGTTAGTCATTCACCTACCGACCCACGTTGTGTCTCTTTGTGTTTTGCTCTCTCCCTCTCCCTCTCCCGCTCCCCATCTCGTCTCTCTCTAGCTCTCTCACACTGTCGCCTCGGCATTCCCGGAATCATTAACGTTTTGCGGTAGACAAAAATGCTGGAGAAACCCAGCGGGTGAGGCAGTCGCCTGGCCCGCTGAGTTCCTCCAGCACTCTGTGTTTTTTGTTTGGCTCTGAAGTTGAAGGTGGCTCAACGGGACGCGCAAGGGCTCTGGGGAGAGGGTTGCGTTTCTGGTCGAGACCTTTCTTCAGACAATCACAACTAATCTCACCGACGAGAGTTCAGTTTAGTCTGAAGAAGGGTCTTCTCTCTAAAGTCGCTGCGCTGCCTGTCCTGCAGAGTTACTCCAGCTTTATGTCTATCTTCAATTTCAGAGAAATACAATTTCTCACGGGGGGCTTATAACGTCTCTAAACCCCTCTGGGACCCTCTGAACACCTCTAAAACTCCTCTAGCCCCCCTATTTCCCTCTATTCCCCTCTAAACAATTGACACACCTGAACCCATCTGAAGCCCTCTAAACATCTCTAAACCGTTTAAACCCCTCTAAACTAGGAGGCTGCAAGGTGACTTGGATAGGCTGGGTGAGTGGGCAAATGCATGGGAGATGCAGTATAATGTGGATAAATGTGAGGTTATCCACTTTGGTGGCAAAAACAGGAAAGTAGACTATTATCTGAATTGTGGCCGATTAGGAAAAGGGGAGATGCAACGAGATGCAACGAAAAATGCTCACGGCAGACCAAACGTGTTAAACAGAAATTGGTCAGATATTGAGCTTTACACAGTGAGAAATCATGTGAAATAAGCACTGAATTTAATTTTAAATGAATGTACCTGCATGTTATACTGTTTAGTTTGGAGATACCACCAGATAGTCTGGTTGATACAACCAGATTAGTTTGGAGATACAACCAGATTAGTTTGGAGATACAACCAGATTAGTTTGGAGATACAACCAGATAGTCCACTGAGTTCGCACCGACCAGCGATTTTTGTTACAGATTTGACAAATTTATTTGGCGGCCAATCAAACGCTGTCTCTAAGGGGGTTGCATCCAATCACCAACCAGCTTGCCTTAAAATTCCCGAAACTACACGAAATATAAACATACATACATTTTTACTTTTCTAGAGTAGGGGCCCCGCCATCAGTTTTCTAATTGGGCCCCGCAATTCCTAGCACCGGCCCTGCCTCCACATCAAGGCTGCTGCTATGGTCTCTGAAGGGAGTTTTTTTTGTAATATTCTTCCCTTTCATGAATTTGTAGAACATACCTCCTTTTCTCTGTTTTAATTTCACCTTTATGTCTGTTAAACTCTCCCAGGTTTTCGATAGTGCTGAGATTATAATATTTACAAAAACTGCTGTTTTATCACTTTTTGTTTTAACCTGCCCAGCAGAATCCTCTATCACCAATATTCAATGGTGCTTCATTTCTTGCATATGCAACTGCAGAGAGAAATTCTTTATGCATATATTACACATGCAGGCGATGCCATTTTTGGCTCCATTATTCAAAGTCCGGTCAGCCTGCTCAATGTACTGGAGCAGTTCCCGTGAACCAACACCCCTCTCCTCTCCTCACCCAGTCATCTTAATGCAAACAGGTGCAAAGTATTTGTTTAATACCTGGCCTTTATCCCCAGACTCCAAGCACAAATTCCCTTCATTATCCTTGAGTTGTCCTATCTTCTCCCTGGCCACCCTCATGTTTTTAATGTAAGTATGAAAAGCTTTGGGATTTTCATTATTCTGGCTCACCAGTCATTTTGTTGCCCGTTTTGGCCCTTCCATTCTCTTGTTTGAGTTTTTTCCACCTTTCTTTATGTTCCTTAATGACCATATCTGATTCCATCTTCTTAAACCTTGAATGCACTTCCTTTACTTTTTGACCCAATATACTCTTCTTTGGTCATCTAAGGTTCCCCTACTTTGCCATCCCTATCCCTCCTCCTGACTGGAACATGCGCCTTCATAACTTCGATCAACTGGTCTTTAAATCATTCCCACATTGCAGATGTGGGCCATTGCTCTCAATATACCCTCCTGAGCTCCTGCCTAATAAATTCCCACATGGTCTAGCCTTCTCCCTATTCAAAACAATCTTAAAACTTATGTGTCTGAAGAAGGGTCCCGGCCCGAAACAATTCTATTTATCCTCTCTAGCCTGACCTGCTGAGTTACTCCAGCATTTTGTGGCATCTGCAGTTCCTTGTTTCTACATTAAAATGTATGGATAGGAATGTGTAGGAAGGAACTGCAGATGTTGGTTGAAACCGAAGATAGACACAAAAAGCTGGAGATGCTGCCTGTTCTGCTGAGTTACTCCAGCATTTTGTGCCTATCTTAAAATTTAAAAGTTCTTCCACTGAAACAGTAGTCACCTGGGCAGGCTCATTTCCTTAAACAAGGTCCAGTCCTTCTTGGGTTGAACTTTCCCCACCCTCTTTTCTCCATGGTGGCCTACACATTCAGAGGGAAAGCAATACAGTACCAATGATTAATTTAAGTTTTTTAACATTTATATTAGTATTAACTCTTACAATACCAGTAACCAAAAAAAACGATGGTCTCGTTGTGCCATTTATTTATTTAAACTTATTTGGCGCACTGTGTCACCAAAGATGTATAGACATTACAGTCCTTAATAGATATTACAGTCCTTAAGTTACACAATTGGTCAGACTAAATTTATTAGGCAAGGTCACAGCAGCAAATTGAGCCATTTTACCTAATTAATTTTCCTATATCCTGATCGCTGTTTAGAAAAGCAAGTAGCTGTTTTAAGTATTCCCTTGGTCTTTGCCATTCACTTTGTGTTCATTATTTACATGAAGATGAATAGTCCATCTCAGGGCGGTGCTGCAGTAGAGTTGCTGCCTTACAGTGCCACAGACCCACATTCAATCCTGACTGCGGGTGCTGTCTGTACGGAGTTTGTACCTTTTCCCTGTTGCAGCGTGGGTTTTCTCTGGGTGCTCCAGCTTCTGCCACATTCCAAAGACGTGCAGGTTTGTAGATTAATTGGTGTCTACAATTTGTCCCTAGTGTGTAGGATAGAACTAGTGTATGGGTGATCACTGGTCCACGGCCAAAGGGTCTGTTTCCACATGTACTCTAAACAAAATTAAACTATTTTGGTTTTTACTACCATGTACCTGTGTTCCGTTTTCTATTCATGTAGTTTATTTTGAAATAATTTTTGCCTTTAGTTTTACAAGACTGTTACATCTCTGCAAGATCACCCTAGATATCTCCTTTCAAAGCCAAAACAACCTGATTCTTCCAAGAATTTCTTACAACTTGTCACTGATGCTGTTCTCTTTGCTGAACTAGATTTCCGTCATGTACATCAAGTTTCCTCAACTAGGTCACCGAGAAATCATTACAGTTTCTGTCCGTCTGCAGTGAAATGTGTCCCACTTGCACTGATCTAGAGAGTCTGACAACAACCAACAAGGGTCAAACATACAAAACATATAACTAGTACATGTTCCTCCTTCCTTATACTGGGACCATCCTAAAAGCCACTGGGGGAAGATATTTAGGCATAAATTGACTCTGCAGTTGGTGTGCGTACTTGTGCAACTGTGACAAGAACCTGGAGCTGGTTCCTTAGATATTCTTGTGTATTAAGAGCAAACGAGGGAACCTGAATGTATTGTGCATTGGGAGTGGAGTCACTGATAAATCCAGGGGCAATCCAACCACTGTTATTCCCGTTAATGATGCTTCTGTCTTACTACTGACAATCAGTGCTACCCTTTAAATTAGTATCATCTTTTGTAGCCTTCATGAAAGAATACTTTGTTTTATCCCAGTAGGCAGCTGATCAGGCAACTAAACCATCCTACCAACAACTGGAGAGCAGTCCTGAGCTACTATCTACCTCATTGGAGGCCCTCAGACTATCTTTGATCGGAATTTACTGGCTTTATCTTACACTAAACATCATTCATGTTATTCCCTTTATCATGTTTTGTACACTGTGGAAGGCTGGATTGTAATCATATATTGTCTTTCCTCTGACTGGTTAGCTCATAACAAAAGCATTTTAACTGTAACTCGGTAAACGTGACAATAAGCTAAACTAATTAACTAACTAACAATGGAATGAAAGAGGGGATGATCATTGGTCGGTGCAGACTCAGTGGGCCGACGGGCCTGTTTCTGCGCTGTATCAGTAAAATCTAAAGTCTAAAGAGCTAGTCTAAAGTCTAAACATCCGTTAAAATACATTTTAACATAAACCACAGTGACTCTACATTCCTCTGTGATGGAAGGCGAATAAAAAGTTAAATATCTTCCTTTCTTTGTTCTCCCACGGTCAGGGGCATCGAGCCTTCCGTTGATGGGACGATCTTGGCTCCCGTGGTCAGCGGTCGGGCTCTCCGCATCGGGGCGAGCAAGCTCCCGCATTGGGGGGATCTCAGCTCCCCGCGCCAGGCGATCGGACCCCGGGTCGGAGCTAGTTGAACCTCTTGCGACTTTGGAGTTTCCCAGCATCGTTCTCTACCTGAGGCTCCCTGAGACAACGATTCTTGTAGATCCCTTTGATAATGGGGAGGTCAGTACCTATGATGGATTGAGCAGTGTTCACCACTTTTTGCAACCTTCTTTGTTCCTCTGCATTTGAGTTGCTGAACCAGGCCCGGCTGCAACCTATCAATATGCACTTTACTAGTAAGATTAAACGAGAACTTACCAGTTTGAAGTTTGATCTGTATTTTATGAGGAGTTACGATGAGGGATTACGTGAAGAAGCCCGCCAGGCGCATGCGTGTCATTCTTCAAAGCAGCGGTGTGGAATCACAGATAACTGTAATGACTAAACATAGTAAGATTAGAGAAGAGGTACCAGTTAAGTATATGATCTAGGTGGGAGCGGAGGGCACATAATCCCTCATCGTAACTCCTCATAAAATACAGATCAAACTTCAAACTGGTAAGTTCTCGTTTCATCTTACTATTTTACTTCGGAGTCACGTGAAGATTTTAAAGCTCTGTGATTTCATGCCGTGGAACGAGTCCATGCATCACGTCTGCCTTGATTGTTGGGAGGATTGTGTTAACATAATTTGGACATGAATTCGACATTGAAATCATAAATTTTTTAACACAAGTTTATAACCCCTTTATATGGGTTTAAATTAATTTACAGAACTTAAATTGTTTCTGCAAATGTTCCAGGTTTCATTCCTGGTTTTACAAATAATTGGAATGTTTTTCCCCTCCAGACCATCCTGCTGCCTTGAGGATTTGGTCCATTGGTACATCCAACTGTATCGCTGCCGATGTAGCTGCAGCCCTGGTGGAAAGAGATTTTTAAAATTTTAGTATCCACCCCAGCCTGTGTTTAGCAACTGTTTCAGCCATCTTGAGATGGTCTGGACCGTCACTCTTGGTGTGGTTGCTAGTGGCTGATAAAAAATGTGCCTTTTCATTGCCTCTTAGGATATTTGTTTTCTCCATGTGTAACGACAGATGTTTTATTATACACAGACGGTCATCTGTTGGGTATGACCTAATTGTATATAGAGGCCTGCTGATCCCTTTTTCTGTTCTGCTTACTATCTCATAAATATGAAACGTAATATTTTCCGTTGAGAAAGTCATGTTGTCCAGTCTTGTTTTGCAGTGACTGTATCCTCTGTGCCGTGACCAATACCATTAGCATGACCGTTTTAATGTCAGTCTGTGTAAAGACAGAACTGTTGCTGGAGACCAATTCCTGAGCATCTTCAGGTTATACTCACATCCCATATATGGGAGTAACTGGTACTCCTCATAGGCTTTGTACCAGTGGGTCAGTCCCAACAGTGTAATGGTCTGTCCCCTGCCATAGGTAAGTCGATAGGGCACTTCTGGCGCAGTTGATGGCACTGTAACTGAGCCCCTCATCGTAGTGGAGGCCTGCCAGATATTCCAGAACAGTTGGGATGTTCATGTCTCTGATTCCATGTTTGATACCACTGGGAACCATGGTTGTGTAGGCCAATCGGGTACTACCAATTCCAGATGCAGAGTCTGTTGTATTTCCTTAATACCCGACTGATGAGGCAGGAAAGGAGGGAATGCGTAAATAAACAATTTCCCCTCCCCTCCAATGCAGCGAAAATGCATCTGTCGCCGTTGCCCCAGGGTCTGGTTCCTGTGTAACATAACTTGATAACTGGGACCTGGTGTCTGCCACTGAATTTAGTCTTCCTGGTAGATAAGTGGTTGATATCCAAATATCTTTCTGGAGACACCATTGCCAATTTGTATGGCCAGATTGTCACATGATGTCGATTTGTTTCCACCCTGTGGTTAATGTATGCTACCACGGTGGTATTGGTATTGGTGGCTCCGCACCAATTGTACTGGCATCAGTTTGTAGTACCATGGAAAAGGTTATTGACAATGCTTGGATAGGAACAAGGCTAGAGTTATCTATCCACCATTTTAGTTCCATTTTAGCCTGATTGGTAGTTTCACAGATCTGTCAAAGTGACCTGCATAATTTAGTGCTTGTTTTTTGCTTTCTGTATGTTTTGGTAATGTAGAGGTCCAAATTGTGTGGCTGGAAAGGCAGCCATCATTATGCCAATTACTTTGGCTACCAATCTGATGGATGGTTTGCTGATGTCAGTGAGGTTTTTATAAGCCTCTATTAAATCTGTAGCCTTTCCCTTAGGCAGAGTCACCGACATGTGAACTGAGTCAATGGTGAAACCCCAGGTAGTCCATAGTAGTGGAAGACATTAGTTTAGATTTAACTGGATGAAATGAATCCCAGTTCCCCAAATAACTTTTTTTGTGGCTGTTACAGTTTGTTTGGCCAATTCCAAAGTTTTTGCACATAATGAGTATGTCATCTAAATATGCCATGACCATGTGTATACGTTTCCGTAGAAACGCTTGGGCTGGTTTCAAAACTTTTTGTGAACAGCCTGGGCTGATGATAACCCATTTGGCAGTGCTTTATACTGCTAGAGTTGTCCCATCCAGTTGAATTTTAAGTAACATCTGTGGTCACCTCGTATAGGCACTGAATAGTAAGCATCTTTAAAAATGATGCTGGCCATTGAAGTAACCTTTGGGAATTAATTGTTAAGCAGTAACAATGGTATCTATTTTGTTAGATCTATGATGATGCGATGACCATCATCTTTTTGTTTATATCTCGGACACGAATTTTAATGGTTCGTGTTGAGTATTCTCAATTACACCTTTTATGTAAAGCCGCTTCAGTTCAGCTTGCGCTTTTGATTTCTTTCATCAGAAAGCACGAACATTCGGTTCAGTATATGTTGAACTGGAGGGCTGTACCTGTGTATAAACTCTATTGTATATCCCTGGATACTGCTTAAGATGTAGATATCGGTTGTTATCATGCTCCATACATTCAGAAGAGAGTGTTATCTCCACCCAATCTCCGTGCCCACTGTTTGTAGGGAACCAGACCCACCAACCTCCATAGTTACCAGTGGCAGGTTTACCTTTTTGTAGGTTCTTCGCTGTTGTAGCGCTGGGGTCTGGATTTACGGTTGGTTTGCGTTGGAGGTCCCGCATCTTCCGAGAAGGCCGGTCTGGGCCATGGCCTAAAAGACTCATGTTTTTGAGTACCGGTCCTTCGAGCTTTCACCAGTTTTGCTGGTGGGTGCAAGGTTCAAGTAGGTTCTCTTGTTCCTGCACCCCTTGCACACTTTCTTCTGCGGACCCCTCTTCCAGGTCAGCCCAGAACTGACCCGCAGTGCTTTCTTCTGATGAGGTAGAAGCACTGTGCAGCCCTTAAAGAGGTACTGCTGTGGGTTTATCATAGGGCCCACAGTGACCCGATTCCATGTCCCGGAGTCTGTCACGTTGGAGCAAAGCTCCATACACCGCTTCTTCCCGCTCCAGCGCTCTCGGGCGCTGGCCGCCGGCGGTGATTCAAAGTCGGACTCCTCTGAGTCCACGACCTTGTTTGTTTTGTGTCTAGCCTTTCCGCCCGGCCACGTGGATCTGGCCGGTGCGGAGGCGACATTGGGCACAGCTGATCCCACTATGGGTGATCCAAGTGCCGCTGGCTGCTGCTGGCTGCCCGCTGCTCCACGGTCCTCCTTCTCCAGCTTTGTCCTTACTGTCCTTCCGTGGAGTGGATATGGCCGGTGTGGAGGACATCTGGCACAGCTGATTCCATCTAGCCCACCAGCTTTGTCGCAGCCCGTTGTTTCTGCACTTGCAATCAGCATAGAAATGCAAAAAAGACCACAGCTCTTACCTGCAGGTCCAACCTTTGTCCAGCTTCCCCTCCTGTACAGACCTAGCGCGGTGAAAACATTAGTTTTGCTCCCTCTCCCGCCCGGCCCGGTGCGGGAGCGAGTCGGGAGCGAAAGCCGGGTACAGCTAATCCCATTACGGGAGCCGATTCCGGCCGCAGCTGTAGTCCCCTGTTGCGCTTACTCCACCTGGCTTAGCCACGGCAGGAGCGCAATCTCCTTTTGTCCCCTAATTTTGAAAAAAGGGGACAGAGCACAAATACAACCCACTGTCTTTGTGGGTTGTTGGCTCCCATTTCGTCCACCCGTTTGGGGTGAAGTTTGGCACTCGCTCCCGTTATGGGAGATGGTGGTGCCGACGTCCGTTGCTGGCTGCCTGTTGCTGTTCAGCGGCAGCTCGGCAGCCTTCCTGCAATTAAGAAAAAGGTAAGGAAATCTCTTACCTGTGTTGCTGGTTCTCAACCTGCTATTTCGGGAGGAACGTCCTTCCTCCCGCTGTGATTTCCGCAGCTCCACGGACCCATGTAGCGTCCTCGGGGCAGTTGTCCGAGTTTGTCGGACTGACGGCTCCGGAGTCGGAGCTGAAGATGCACGGACTCCCGCTAAGGGAGACTGTCGTGCCACTGGCCGTTGCTGGCTGCCTGCTGCTTGCAGACTCCTCCCCCGCCAGCTTTCAACAGCCTTCTGTAGAAAAAAAGGTAAGTATGGAACGAAGTTCCCTTACCTTACTGTCGCAGGTTCGAAATCCTGCCGTTCGGGAGGAACGTCCTTCCTCCCGACAATGACGAGTTGCAATGTGTGTAGCGCAATGACACGCATGCGCCTGGCGGGCTTCTTCATGTAGTCACTCACGTGAGTCCGAAGTAAAATGTACATTTAAGAGTGAATTAAGAAGGTTAAATGGTGAATGCGCCCCTTTAGATAGAGAGGTATACAATTAATAAATGCAAATTAAAAAAAAGTGATACTTGTTAATTAAACACATTGTGTCCCATTTACATTTAACAAGGCAGCCAAATTACTAGCCGTGTAATGAGACCAACTGTTAAGCCAATGATGGAGGAGCCTTTGTCTCACCTCATCAAGAGAACTGCAGCCCTTTTCAGTGGTAATTCTCACAAGGTTCGGCGGTATGGTGGCGGTATGGTCCCTAACAGCACCAGGGACCCAGGTTCCCAGGTTCGATCCTGACTGCAGGCAACTAAAGCATCCTACCAAGGTGCTTGTCTGTACGGAGTTTGTACATTCTCCCCGTGACCTGCGTGTGTTTTCCCGGAGATCTTCTTTTTCCAAATTCCAAAGACGTACAGGTTTGTAGGTTAATTGGCTTAGTATAAATGTATAAATGTAAAATTGTACCTAGTGTGTGTAGGTTAGTGTTAATGTGCGGAGATCATTGGTTGGCATTTTCTCAGTGAGCCGAAGGGCCTGTTTCCGTGCTGTATCTCTATACTAAACTAAAGTCAGTATTGCACTTTTATGGTGACACCACAGAGATGTATTGGAAATCTGATGGAGTTTAAATAGTTTCACCAATAAGGATAAGTTGCAAAAGGATACCACAGTGGTACATCGGTTGAGTTGCTGTCTTACAGCGCCAGAGACCCGGATTTGATCCTGACTACTGTATAGAATTTGTACGTTCTCCCTGTGACCACGTGGGCTTCCTCCAGGTGCTCCGGTTTCCTCCCACATTCCACAGACGTGTGGGTTTGTAGCTTAATTGGCTTCTGTAAATTGTACCTAGTGGATAGGATGGAACTAGTGTATAGGTGATCACTGGTCGGCGCAGACTCAGTGGACCTGTTCCCATGCTGGATCTCCAAATTAAACTAAACTAAATTAAACTTGAGTCTGAAGAAGGGTTCTGACCTGGAAAGTCACCCCTCCCTTTTCTCCAGAGATTTTGCCTGACCAGTTGAGTTACTCCTGCACTTTGTATCTATAAACTAAACTAAACTTCTATTCACCCGAAGTTAGCTGGTTGAGGGTTGATTTACTCTAACTGAAGAGTTTAAAAAATATTTTAAAAATCAGTTTGATAGGAGAGGTATAAATGAGTTACTTCAAAATAGTAGCTATAGAGAATTCAGATTAATGACTACATTCTTAGAATGAGAATTACCGGAACTAAATTGGCAAAAACAGTTAATACAAAAGGTAAATCAGTTATTCTTCTTTAGAAAGCTGCGGGTACCAAGTCAAATGAAATCTCAGGATGGAAATTAACGGTCTTGCATGAGCTCAGAGTATTAAAGCTTTAGATCAAAAGTCTATGACGTTGGACCATTAACAATTCAAGGTCAAAATATTTATAGGAATAAACGTCCCATTCATATTCCTATCGTTCACACCAAGTACTTAATACTTTCCCATCAGTTTGATTCCCATCTTTGTCCACTGTTTCAGGCTGAACCAGACTGTTTGCATTTTTACCTAATATTTCATTATTAAATATACCTATAATCAGTTCTGGTGATCTGACTAAAACCCCAGATTATCTTGAGGAACAGAATCTTGGGTTGGCAAGATGGGGCAGCGGCAGTGTTGCTGCCTTGCAGCGCCAGAGACCCGGGTTCAATCCTGACTACGGGTGCTGCCTGTACGAAATTTGTACATTATCCCTGTGACCACGTGGGTTTTCTCCTGATGCTCCTACATTTCAAAGACATAGGGATTTGTAGGTTAATTGCCTTCAGTAAGATTGTAAATTGTTCAAGAAGGAACTGCAGATGCTGGAAAATCGAAGGTACACAAAAATGCTGGAGAAACTCAGCGGGTGCAGCAGCATCTATGGAGCGAAGGAAATAGGCAACGTTTCGGGCCGAAACCCTTCTTCAGACTGCCCTGATTCTTCAAATTGTCCCTGATGTGAAGGCTAGTGTTAGTGTGCGGGGATCGCTGGTCGACGCAGATTCGATGGGCTGAAAGACTTATTTCCGCGTTTTATCTCTAAAACTAAAACAAAATATAAAAGTGTGAGCTTTTTTCCCATTATTAGCCCGTAATTGAGTAAATTCTTCTGAAACACGTTTAGTTCAGGGTTACCTTCCGATATTCCAAAAATGATCCATTCTGGTTTTGGTACCAGTTTTATTTTAATTAATTTTGTAAAGATGTCAAATATTTCATTCCAGAATTTTTGGATTTTTGTACAAAAAACAAAAGAATGCGCTATGGTAGCTTCTTGACACAGACATTTATCACAGATGGGTGAGACATTAGGGAAGAGTTTATTTATTTTAGTTTTTGAATAATATAGTCTATGTAATGTTTTGAATTGGATGAGAGTATGTCGTACGTTGATCGAACATTTATACACCTGTAGTAAGTGATTATCCCAGCTCTCTTTTGAAATTTTTATAGCTAATTCTTGTTCCCAATCTCTTCTAATTCCATCAGTTGTGGGTATTTCTATGTTTAAGATGATGTTATATAAGTACGATATTAGATTTGCTGATTCCGCCTTTGTCTTCATTGCTTCATGATGAAAAATGCGCCTACACCAACAATAAAAATGTGGATATCAAATATGTTTGAAACACTACATCTGGAAGAGATGAGATTCCTCTTAGCAGGCAAAGCAGACCACTTCCAAAAGACGTGGTCTACGTTTTTGGAACTATTACAAGCATAAGGTGCAATAGTAATCTAAAAAATAAATAAATAAATAAATAAATAGAGGGTGCCAGGATCTGGCAACGGGGGGTTAAAAAAACAACAAAAACAGACTTGGTTGGTAGTCCCCTTTCTGCGGAGTTTAATGTTATAATTGAGCGCTTGTTTCTCCTTTCTTTTTCCTTCTTTTCTAGGGTCTACTTTCTTTCTTTACTTCCTTCTCTAACTTCTTTTCTAAGGGGCTTTCTTTTCTCAACACTCTCCTGCACCTTCACGACTCTTGCGCACTTTCCTTACTTCCTTTACTTCTATCTTTTTTTTAAAGCTCAAAAAATGAAGCGGTACAAAAAATGTATTAAGACATATGTGTTGTGTATTATTGTAACTTACCGTACTTCTAATAAAAAAATTAAAAAAAAATAAAAATAAAAATAAAAATAAAAATATAAAAGTGTATTTCCATTCATTGATGACTAGCCCTAGTTCAGTTAAGTTCACTTCAACACTATTTGCAAAAAGAATGAAACAACTATTTTTTTTACTTCTTCTCACCCCTCCATGTAACTGTTCTGAATATCCTTTTGCTCCCTTTCATTCTATCACGGTTTCCTCTTGAAAGTATTTGACAGACATAAATGAATACATTATTTCTCCCATGAGTCTCATTGATTTAAGGCCAAGCTACAAACTGGTGTATTAATAGATTCCTCACTGATTTTATCACCTACTTCTTTCATAATAGTTATCTTTCTGAACATTCGCGAAAGTGGATTTGGTCTGTGACAGTACAGTCATGGACATCCAAATGAGTCTGATACTTTCCTTATGGTTATGGCTGGTGACAAATGTCTGCTAGGGTGCTGTGAAGTCTCATTCTGAATAACCTCATTGAAACTTACCGAATAATGAAAGGCTTGGATAGAGTGGATGTGGAGAGGATGTTTCCCCTCGTGGGAGAGTCTAGGGCCAGAGGCCATGGCCTCAGAATAAAAAAGGCATACTTTTAGAAAGGAGATGAGGAGGAATTTCTATACAAAAGAGGCTGGTAAATCGGTGGAATTCATTGCCACAGCCAGCTGTGGAGGCCAAGTCAATGGACCTTTGACAGATTCTTGATTTGTAAGGTTGTCAGGGGATATGGGGAGAAGGCAGGGGAATGGGTTTGAGAGGGAAAGATAGATCAGCCATGATTAAATGGTAGAGTAAACTTGATGGGCCAAATGACCTAATTCTGCTCCTATAAATTATGAATTTATGAGCTAGCCTCCAGTGAGGGTCCCAGCGATGTTTGACTTACCTGTTCATTGGCCTGTAGCTGCAGCAGCACTACTTTTCAGTTGAATTTTTGCCACTAGTTGTGTGGGTAACATTTCCTCAGGGAACGTTCCATCATTTGTATGAAGTCAGTGAAAACATAAATCTATGCTGTTTCTTATGAAGGTTTTTTATGAACTCACGGCTGAAGATGGAGGATGCTCCTGAAGAGTTGTTAGACTGTATTTAAGTATTGTTTTGGAGGGAACTGCAGATACTGGTTTATACCGAAGTTAGACACAAAGTGCAGGAGCAACTCAACGGGTCAGGCAGCATCTCTGGAGAATAGGTGACATTTCGGAAGCGAGCCCTTCTTCAGACTGGAAGTAGAGGGTGGTGGGTGGAGGGTGGGGAAACAAACTGGAGGCGAGAAAGGCCAAAACAAGTTAGGGCCGGCAACAAAAGGCCTAAGAAAGGGTGGAGTCCATAATGGCCCATTGTTGGCTTGGGAAGATGTGCTAATGACAGGGATACAAGTAGTGGAACTGGTAGGATGACTAGGGTGGGGGAGAGGGGAGAGGGGGAGAGAGGGATGAGGGAGGAAATATAGGAGTTACTTGAAATGAGAGCATTGAATATTCACACTGCTGGGTTATAAGCTGTCCATTCAAATGATGAGGTGTTGTTCCTCCAATTTGCATGTGGCTTCATTCTGATGGTGAAGGATGCCCAGGACAGAAAGGTCAGTGTGGGAATGGGAAGGAGAGTTAATATGTTTGGCAACCTGAAAGCCGCTTAGGCCAAGGTGGACTAAACATAGGGGTTGTTCGCTTTTCCACTGAAACTGCCAAAATTGATCTTCTGTTCAAAGAGCTTATCGTGTACAACAATTCTCGTGGTTTTTTCACATTGACCGCTGAATTTAAGAAATTCCCACAGAAAGTTAACTTCCTTATCTAAGTGTGTCATAAAGTCTCTTACAAGGGCTTCTTTGGAGTTCTTTATTTCACAATTTCTCCTTCGTGGGTAGCACTAAATATAATATGTAGTAACAAATGCTTCTGAAATTCATTCCATTCAAGACAATCTTCGTAGATCATGTCAACTTCTCTCAAGCTATGTGTGAGCTCTTACTGTTTTGGGGGCATCCAACCTCGAGTGTGCCACAGCTTTTCACTTAATTTCCAAATTATAACCATATAATATAACCATATAACAATTACAGCACGGAAACAGGCCAACTTGGCCCTTCTAGTCCATGCCGAACACTTATTCTCCCCTAGTCCCATCTATCTGCACTCAGACCATAACCCTCCATTCCTTTCCCGTCCATATACCTATCCAATTTATTTTTAAATGATAAAATCGAACCTGCCTCCACAACTTCCACTGGAAGCTCATTCCTCACCGCTACCACTCCCTGAGTAAAGAAGTTCCCCCTCATGTTACCCCTAAACTTCTGTCCCTTAATTCTCAGGTCATGCCCTCTTGTTTGAATCTTCCCTACTCTCAATGGGAAAAGCTTATCCACGTCAACTCTGTCTATCTCTCTCATCATTTTAAAGACCTCTATTAAGTCCCCCCTTAACCTTCTGCGCTCCAATAAATAAAGACCTAACTTGTTCAACCTTTCTCTGTAACTTAGTTGCTGAAACCCAGGCAACATTCTAGTAAATCTCCTCTGTACTCGCTCTATTTTGTTGACATCCTTCCTATAATTAGGCGACCAAAATTGTACACCATACTCCAGAATTGGCCTCACCAATGCCTTGTACAATTTTAACATTACATCCCAACTTCTATACTTATGGGGGCAGCAAAGTGGCACAGCGGTAGAGCAGGTACCTGACAACACCAGAGACCCAGGTTCGATCCTGACAATGGGTGCTGTCTGTGCAGAGTTTGTACGTTCCCCCTGTGACCGCATGCGTTTTCTCCAGGTGCTCTGGTTTCCTCCTACCTTCCAAAGAAGTGTAGGTTTGTAGGTTAATCGGCTTCTGTCAATTTCCGCTAGTAAGTAAGGATGTGAATCTTCCCATAACTTCTCAAAACAGGCTACAGAGTGACATGACATTCTCAGAAAAACATGATAATAAGTCATAGTCTTACAGTGTGGAAACAGGCCCTTTGGCCCAAATTGCCCACATTGACAAACATGTCCAATCTACATTAGTCCCACTTTCCTGTGTTTGGCCCATATCCCTCTAAACCTCTGCTATCCATGTACCTGTCCAATTGCTTCTTTAGCATTGCTATAGTACCTGCCTCAACTACCTCCTCCGACAGCTCGTTCCATACACCCACCACCCTCTGTGTGACAAAGTTATCCCTCAGATTCCTATAAAATCTTTACCCCTTCACCTGAGGGTAAGTTTCAGTTACTATAATTACAGGGCCAAAATCTTAATGATTTAATGGACACAAAGTGCTGGGGTAACTCAGTGGGTCAGGCAGCACCTGGAGAGCATGGATATGTGACGTCTTGGATGGGGACCTTTCTTAAGTGTCTAATGATGTATATAGTTATCAAACATTCATTTGAGCCTGTGTAGAAAGGAACTGCAGATGCTGATTTATACCGAAGATAGACACAGAGTGTTGTAGTTACTCAGTGGGTCAGGCACCATCTGTGGAGAAAAAGGATGGGTGACTGAAGTCTGAGAAAGGGTTCTGACACAAACCATCATCCATCCTTTTTCTCCACAGATGCTGCCTGACCCGCTGTGTTACTCCAGCACTTTGTGCAACATTAATTTGAGTCTGACAGTTTTGTAAATGCTCACTTTCTGTTTCGCACAACTTATATTGTTGTAAAACCTCACATTTACTGTGCTGTTTTTCACTTAACATGAAAAAAAGGCAAATATTGGAATGGGATGAAGTAACCATATAAAATAACATTTTACGAATAAATATCAATGGGTTCTGTCTGGAGAGAAAGTTATACTTAAGAAGGAAACACCAAAGACGTGAATATTGTGAAGACTGGTGACTTTTATTTTTTCATTCTCCCCATTGTCTCTCTAACGTTTTGTGAAAAAAAGGCAGGCCACATTCTGCATCAGCCATCTTAGATGCCACACCGATTACACACACTCACAAATTCAGAATATCATTACTGCTGAGTAAAAATAATTTACCAGTACAAAAATACCAGCAATCAAGCACTACAGAACATCACAAGGACTCAACGGCACCAAGCAAGTAGATCAGGATTGCGTAAGGCAGTGGCCAATCAAGTAGGCAGGAAGGCAATCAAAAAATTCACTAAGGCTGAAAGAAATGTATGTTTCCAACTACAAACTCTGTGCTCTGAGGATGGTGAATTCGTAAAACACACTTGTACATTGTCTGAGCCTTATGGTTAAGCATGATGATATTGGCGTTTATGGTGTTCAATAGGATTTACCAATAGGACACCTGGGGCCTCATTTTAACATCCTCGTAAAATATATTCTCTACTTTGTGCAAGATCTTAAAGCCTAATTGGCACTGTACTGCAGTGGATTCAACATACCAACTTAGAAGGGGAAGGTTTTCCATACAAGATTATCACACTCTAAATTACACGATTATTACTGAGACAGATGTAAAATAGACTACATGACATTTAAGGTGGCTAATGACGGTTCTCACCTGTCATTTGATTACATTTGACCTGTTTCATGTAAAGATAGGCAACATACTGAGAAATTATCCATAACAATCATACTACCAACAGATTTAGTATCTGCTGGAGTTTCAATTTGTGGCAATGCAGTTGGAAATATACACGCAGCCTTTTTTAAAAACTTTTCAGCCTAAGCATCAATTAGGTCCAAGTCAAAAGTACAGCTCCAACAAATACAACATTGGTACAATTTGAAACCTAAGACCAGCATGCGTACAGAATCTCAACTCTTCCTTAACTTAGTTTTGTTTTATTTTTAATTTTAAAAAAAAGAGGAGACCAAGGGTTCTAAGCTTGCTTCAAATAGAGCTGGATTGTGACCCAATTTTAAATCCTACCTCCCACCACCAAGTAATTGCTTTTGTTAAAGTCGCCTGCTATCCATGGCCTGTTTCACCATTGCCACCATCTTTGCAACTTATCTAGAAGCCTGTGAAACCTATTATTAAGCGGTCAATTACTAAAATGGTTGACGGATGCCTACAATTGTAGCTACAGTGGTCCCCTGTGTTCTGATGAACAAACCTGTAAATTGCTACTTGGACTATTACAAATATATGTGTTACAAAGTACACCCACTTCCAGTCCACTAACCATGATTCTATCTTGGTGAGGTTTAAGAGACTGTCTGATTAAAATTGGGAGGTGACCTCTATGCATTTAGTTCGTACTACCTCTGTAAACTGTCATTCTAAGAAGACACTTAATGCAGTTGCTTCTGGTATGGCAAAAAGATTGCAGTCTATTCAAATGGCAAGGCAATTCATGCTCACATTAATGAATAGGATTATATTGATACAGCATTATAAAAAGTCACTTCAAGAACAATATTAAACATTTCCTATTTTGGTTATGTTCATCTTAAAAACAGTAGGTTCAAAACTTCATTTTAAACAACCATGTTATTGTTTGGTCTGACCTATGAAATCTCACTGCACTGATATGCATTCCTTATGTTTACTTTGGGGCTGGAATCATTATTAAAATTCAGTTTCCTTCATTTCCCTATTAACTTCAATTTGTGAATAATAAACTTCAGCCAAATACCTTGCAGAATAAACAAGGCAAAGCCAGTTATATCTGATGTTGCAATCATTCTCTCTGGCAGCTACAAGGCTGAATAACAGCCAGTGGATTAGATTATTTAGCCCAAGGTTAACAAAACAATGCCACTGCACTAATGTAACATGTAACAAGGTACAAGTAACTACCCATAGCAAAAGCATTTTGTGGTATGCAAATACCAACCAGAAAGCTGATTTAGTGCTGCCTATTTGTAAGCAGAGGTATAGAAAGCTTGGCAATATATTTTAAAAATATATTTCTTGTGCTGAGATTCACAATGTTTTCACAATGTACTTATTTAACCAAGCCAAGAAAAGTAGATTGGATTGTTTCCAGGCCCTTTCATGCTCCCCTCTGCATTTCCCACAGAAATTTAAGTAATTGGTATACCCTTGTCGGCCTCTATAGCCATTTTCTCAATCCCTGGAGTTTTCACCAAACTTTCATGTATTTTCACAATAACAGTGGCAACAATTGCAGGAAACAATTCCCAATTTTAATTGTAGCTACAATAAACAATTGTCGAAAAGTAGAACTGTTTCTAAGAGATTGGGCATTGAAAATGTCAACTGATGGCACCAGAGATGAACACTAATTATGCACTTGGGTTAAATGTCATTAACTTTGGTTATATTTATGGTACGTCATCATGGATGACGTCGAGAACCAGAAGCATTTAGATTTGGGAATTATAGGTGTTTTTTAAAGCAACGATGGAACTTTTACAAAAGTGAATTACATTTTGTTTTTGTTTGCCAGAAAGGGAAAATGGCCAGAAAATCAACAACACTAGTAATTATTAATTGCCAATGTGCGTCGTAAATAGCTGGATTCCAGAGTCCAATGTTAACTATCTCAGAGTTTTAGGTTAAATTACCAATTTTTCAGAAGAGGAAACTAGATGAAGACTTTTTTTCAGTTTCTCAATTAATTATTATTATAGATTTCAGGACCTACCTTTTGGGTATATTTCCAAAAATGAGTTTTCTCGCACCACCAATAGTAAAATATCGGAGTGCAAAGTTCAGGTAAGAACAGTTGAACAATTCCTCTGTGAAACTTGGTAAGAAGATTGGATCAACTCTGCTTCAATTAAGATTGTCATGAGTTGCACACATTCATATAATCAGCCCAGGTGTAGGAATATGTTTTAGTGAATGCATTTTCCAGTCTTGATGTTTCCAATTAATAAAAAATAATATAACTATTATTTCTGCCGTTAAGTTAGGTATATTACCGTGCCTTTTAAACTAATCACCAATTAAAATCACACTTTGGAAATGTTGGAAGTATTTATCAAAATAAGATTCACACTTTTTGCTATGTATTTTAATTGGTTTTGGTTAAGTGGCAAAAAAGCTAGAAGTTAAAACGGATTGTGCATTCCTATCTATTTTGATATATCAAGTCATTTTTAAATGTTCTCATTATTATTTCAAACCAATGAATCGATTGAACGCTATGCAACTTGCATTTTAAGATATACTGAATTCAGATTTGCACAGTGAAGATATTGCCCATTGAGTGTGCATAATATTGATGATATTATTCAGCAAGGAATATGTGTCTTGAAATATATTCAGGAAAAACTTTCATTTTTATTATAGGTGCAGAGATAGTTTTAATAGTATATTATTAAGACCTGATATGTTTTATCCTGCTTTTTGCCAAATTCTGAAGGAATCTGACTTGTTCAATTTTGAAATTTGAGAATTTTGTTACACTTATGAAACTTATGATTCCCAACAGAGGTTAACTTTTCAAAGCCAGGTTATTGCCTTAAAAGTAATGTGATGAAGTAAATGATTCAAATGTATTGTTCTGTAAGTGGGAGGAATATAATACATGTGTGTAAACAAGGATGATCTATTTTGTCAAATGCATCGCTGCTTTGTAACATTCTCAGAATGTGTTACCAATGCTAACTCAACACTTTATATGGAATCTCAATAATAGCAATTGAATATTCTTCCAGGCATAGGCATAATATTTTTTAAATTGTCCACAATTCTCTTTTGCTGAATATGTTAAAGCAACTAATAATTTAAGAAAAGCTGCCAAACTTCCAGCAAAAGTATGTTCTAGCAATGACTGTAATGGATATCACCAGAAGTGCTACAATAATAGTCAAGGATTTGGAATGCCCTGAGGCTAACGTGTGAGTCACAGCCCTGTAGACATGTGAAGAGGTCTGTAAGTGGAGATGTTTTGCGGGTTCGAGGGACACTGATGTGATTTTGGCTCTTTCATTGACTTCCAATAGATGAACAAACTTACTCTTGCTCTCTTGTTTCCCCCACACCAGATCAACGCTCATGCTAATTCTTTCATACATGCTGCATGTGTCTTTGGAATGGTGCGAGGACCTGTAGTTAAGGCAGCAACGTGAATCAATTTCCCCGCAGTGCATTACTGGAGACAGTTTCTGTGCTAGCTAGCCCTGTTGTGAATGAAATGAAAATTTTCTCGAATGCGTAGGGAGTTGAAGAGCTGGAATTGGAAACCTGTCCAGGAACTGTTGGAGATCTGATAGCAAAGAAGAGTACTTTCACACATGTTAAACCCATTATTGGCATTTGTATTTAAGCACGGCACAATGGGTTTTGCTCTTTTTTTCAATGTTTCCCAATGAATAAATGCATGGGTTTTTGTCTGGAATCATGTGCCAATTGACTGTGGTGTTTGATACACACAGGCAGTACATTTATGTAAAATGGCGTACAATTCATGCAAAAATCCCCAAATGCATTATTTTCTATGTATAATAGTCAAATTATCCAATGCCTTTTGAATTCTGTCATTCTGTCAGCTCTTATTATTCCCTATTTTTAGCTGCTTTCATAAAATCGAATGAGGACCTTTCTTGCATTCTGTAAAATTTTCCCCCTATTTAATGTGAATAGGCAAAATAGCAGACTTTGTTTTCAATATTTTTTACCAGATTACTGCTGAACAGCATAGGGCATCCATCAAGATAAACTGATAACAGTATTGCAGCAAATTGCAGGGCAGAGCAGAAAACATCAAAGAAAGAGGAATATAGAAGTCAGCTAGTCACATTTTATATCTGCAGGCTGCCGTTGAATAGCAATTAAATAATCAATACACTCCTCTCCCAATTGCGTAATGTAATTCTGTCAAAGGTCATGCAACAAACATATGTCAACAGGACACTTGTGTATAAGTTACGAGGCAGTGACATAATCATCAAATATTCATGAATTGTTGGGTAAACTAAAATCAGGTTAGTTAGACTGCAATTAGTTAGATTACAATTAAATATTATTTGATCAATTAAATGGAGATTGCTGTGAAGATAAATAACAACCTCAAAGTTAGGATCAAAATGAGGCCTTACCCACCAATAATTGCCACTTTGCTTTATTCTTAAAACAAATGGATATTCATTCCAATCACATTTAAAAGGATACCATTTTCACTTACATTTTTACTTCGTAAAATAACATTGCAAACAGTGAGACAGAGAGCCAGAGAAATTTTGTACAGTGCAAAAAATTCCAAATGATGATCATCAAACTGCCAGAACAACACCAAGAACATTTAAATTAAGCCACACTGTTTGACTGGAAAACTTTCCCGCCTTTAGCCATACGGGGAATGGTCCACACATCAAAGGGGAGAGAGTAGTTGGGGCTGGGACCTTCCATCTTCAGGCATTTTCCACCGTGGCCTTCTTTTCATCTCCTTTAACCTCTTCAGTTTGGGCACTTTCAGAGGGTTTACTTTCATCTGCAGAATCTGAAAAGAGACACATTTATTTTGATAGAATCAAATTTGTTGCTTTTTTCATGAATGTCATAACTATTAATCAACACTACTTTTGTATATCCAGAAAATGTATTAGCATTTTTGAGGATAATTGGTCGACCATTCACTATATCTTTAATTAACAGAATGCTTGCAATAAGCAGATCAACATCCTCCATCTATTACTAGACAAGAGGAAGTTCTGAAAAAAATATTTTAATTTTAGCTCGGAAATCTTTACACAGCTAAACTTTCGGAAAAGTAAAGTCGTAATTCACAAATTCCATTACAATTGTCTTTTCAGTAACTTGATTTCTTTGCCATTAACTGTCTGAGGTAATTCGGATTTTATTCAGCTGAGTTGCTGAGTTGCTAATTCTGAAGAATCTTCCATCATATAACATAATTTTACCTTCTGTGTAATATTTCTCACCCTGGGTTTTTTGTTGAATGTCGCTGGTATTCAGAACCGCTTATCTTACTAAAGGGCCTGACCCACTTATGCAAATTTCCAGCAACTGTCTTCCACCTTCAAGCTCGAGGGCACTCGCCTGAAAAACCTCGAGCTGGATCGACCCTCAGCGATGAAACTGCGAGCTGGATACACCGTCAGCACACACACACACACACACACACACACACACACACACACACACACACACACACACACACACACACACACACACACACACACACACACACACACACACACACACACACACTCTCTCACACACACACTCACACCATCCATCACACACTCTCACACACTCACACACACACACACATCGCAAAGGTGGGGGCCATGGAAAGCGGGGGAGCGCTGTCTGAAATTCACACACGCGATGAACAGGAAGGTAAAAGACGGCTGGCACAGTGTACGGTAAGTCCTTTAGAGAGCGGAGGGGGGGGGGGGAGAGAAGGGGAGAGAAGGGGAGAGAAGGGGAGAGAAGGGGAGAGAAGGGGAGAGAAGGGGAGAGAAGGGGAGAGAAGGGGGGGCGAGAAGGAGTGGAGACACTTTTAAGAAGCCAGACAACTTTTAATAAAGTTTAATGGGCATTTAACATTACCAGTCGGTTTTCCTTGGTTCTGAAAACTCCAATGAGCCAATTAAAATGCCCGATCAGCAAAGGAAGTTGCCTAGGGCTACCTCGACTGCCTATAACTACATGGTGAGCCCTTTACCACTGCACTAAAATTTTCTTCGACCAAACTGAGGCCGCAAATATGCGGGAACTTCTCTCGAGCATGAAGGATAGTTACAGTGATCTCCTAGGGCCACGTGTCGACCATGCTGCAAGTTTATGGCGAGCGCAAACTCGTTTAAACTCGCAAATTAGGTCGCCATAGTGGGACAGGCCCTTAATGCTTTGGAAATAATTTAAAAACATTTTTAAAAGTGAAAAACTGCCTCCCAGTGGCAGAGACCCGGGTTTAATCCTGACTACGGGTGGTGTCAACACAAAGTTTGTATGTTCTCCCTGTGACCATGTGGGTTTTCTCAGGGTGCTACAGGTTCCTCCCATATTCCAAAGACATGCAGGTTTGTAGGTCAATTGGCTTCTGTAAATTGTGCTAGGTTGTAGGATAGAACTAGTGTTTAAGTGATCATCGGTTGGAGTGGACTTGGTGGGCTGAAGGGCATGTTTCAACGCTGTATCACTAAACTAAACTAAACTGAACTAAAATAAACTTAACTAAGCATCTGCTTATTAATCATTTTGTAGCGCAGGAGGATGAGGGATGATTTTATAGAGGTGTACAAAATCATGAGAGGAATAAATCGGGTAAACCGAGTCTCCTGCCCAGAGTAGGGGAATCGAGCACCTGAGGACGTAGGTTTAAAGTGAGGAGGGAAAAATATAATAGGAACCTGAGTGGTAACCTTTTTTACACAAAAGGTGATGGGTGTATGTAACGAGTTTCTGGAGGAGGGAGTTGAGGCCATACTATCGCAATGTTTAAGAAGCATTTAGACAGATTCATGGATAGGATAGGTTGGAGGGATATGAATCGAATGCGGGGAGGTGGGACTATTATAGATGAGACATATTAGTTGACATGGGACAGTTGGCCGAAGGGCCTGTTTCCAGACTGTATGACGCTCGCGTATACCTCTATAAGCAAGTTGCTATGTCTTGTATGGCACCAAGCTTTTGGAATGTCATTGACCTGTTCATCTTTATTCTGGTTTAGTTTCGTTTGTTTGTTGTCACATGTACCAAGATACATTGACAAGCTTTTTTGTTACATGCTATCCAGTCTGCGAAAAGACTATACATGATTAAAATGAAGCCGCCCACAGTGCACAGATACAGGATTAAGGTAATAACATATAGTGCAAGACAAAGTCCAGTAAAGTCTGATTAAAGATAGTCCAGGGGTATTCTTCAGCCTTTTCCATTGCCATGGAATAGCCAAATACAAATTACAAGAACACCATCTCATATTCCACTATGCCCTGACAACATTTCCTCAGTACTGAGGATCAGGGATCTCAGCCCAAATGTCAACACTCACCTTTACACCTCCACAGTTATAGAGTCAAGGATTCATACAGTATGGAAACAGGTCCTTCAGCCCAACTTGCCTACACCAACCAACATGTCCCATTCACACTCATCCCACTTGCCGTAGTTTGGCCCATATCCCTCTAAACCTGTCCTATTCCAGCTTTCTGTGGGTTTTTTTAAATTCTTGATTTCAACATTTGCATTTTCTTTAGTCTTTAGCAATTTGCCTTTCTTTAAAAATGAAAGTGTTTCAAGTAAAATGGTATACAGCTGTGTACAGACTCTTCACCCCGTTTGCCAATGTGTCAAGATGAGATGTCTGAAATTACACTGCATATATATTTTGCGAAAAATCTAATCTAGGAGGAATTTGTTCAGCAGCATAGAAACACGAGGTTTAATTATTATTTAGCAAACCTCAGCATAAGAAATAGCTCGGATAAATGGTTTCTCACAGGATCAGCAACTCTTGGCAACTAATCTCAACTGAAATGTTTGAGAAAAGTATTTAAGGTTTGAGGCCTGGAAATGTTGGAGGAGAAGAAAAGTAATTGGGAGACACATTAGATCTTTAACTTCATAAGTGTTTCATATATTTATAATTCAATTTAGCAGATCTTGTTAAATATTATGAATAATATTTATAAAATTTCTCCCATAAATAGTTCAAATATCCTTTCAAAATGTGTATATATATATATATATATATATATATATATATATAGACCAAGTACCCTCAACGCCTGGTTGTGGGGGGGGGGGGGGGGGGTGGGGGCTGCGGCGTCAACACACACACTAACCACCCCCCTTGATATTATATTAATATTATTAATTTGCTCCTTTTACACCACCCCGCCCTATCCACTCACACTTAGCCGCCAACTCACAGGCGCGTCTAGAGAGAGAGAGGGGGGGGGGGTAGAGAGAGAGGGAAGAGAGAGAGGGGGGCAGAGGCAGAGAGAGAGGGGGCAGAGACAGACAAAGAGGAGCTGAGAGAGAGGGGGCAGGGACAGATAGAGGGGCAGAGAGAGAGGGTGGAGAGAGATGGGGGGAGAGAGATGGTGGAGAGAGGGTGGGGATGGGGGGAGAGAGGGGGGGAGAGAGGGGGAGGAGAGGGGGGGTAGAGGGGGGGAAGATGGGGGGGAGAGAGGGGGGGGGAGAAGGGGGGAAGAGGAGGATGAGGTGGAGAGGAGGAGGAGGTGGAGGGGAGCGGGGCAGGCAGCAGCGGGCAGCAGCAGCAGGCAGCAGCGGGCAGTAGCGGGCGGCCCCGGGCGGCAGCGTGAGACCCATTGTGGCGTCGGTTTTATTTTCAAAGTTATTTCAGATTCTTGAACATTTTGATTAATAACTCGAGAAATAATGCATTAAATTTTCAGAAAGGCGAATTTTGACTTCACGGCATATATCTCTATCGGAATATGTAAAATGTCACCGTTAGCACGTCGTTTTTTCGAGAAGATGTGATCACACACACACACACACACACACACACACACACACACACACACACACACACACACACACACACACACACACCCAAGATCAGAGTTTTATAGTTATAAGGATAAGGATATATATATATCTATATATATATATATATATATATATCTGTTGCTCTCAGTAAGGATTTTGTACTTTTTCCCCGTGACTCTGTGTCTTCGGGTGCTCCACTCTCCTCCCACATTCCAAAGACATGCAGGTTTGTAGGTTAATTGGCTTCTGCAAATTGCCCCCACTGTTTAGAATGCAAAACTGGGATAACATAGAGCTAGTGTACGGGTGACCATTGTTTGGCACGGATTCGGTGGGCAGATGGACATGTTTCTACACTGTGTAGGAATGAACTGAAGATACTAGTTTACATCGAAGATGGACACAAAATACTAGAGTAATGCTGAAGGACAGGCAGCCTCTCTGGATAAAGGGAATGGGTGATGTTTCAGGTCAAGACCCTTCTTCAGACTGCAAACCTTCATTCCTTCCATCCAGAGAGGCTGCCTGTCCTGATGAGTTACTCCAGCATTTTGTGTCAGTTTCTATACTGTATCTCTAAGCTAAAACTAAACTATTATTCTATCCATTGTTGATCAGAATTTGAATCCCAGTCTTTATGGTATACAATGTTCTTAATAACTGCTAAGAAAATTAAGTTTGTTTCAATCCTACGCCTCTTGGGGGCATTCGTGCACAATAGCTGTCAATATTTTAGCACTAATTGGCCATTTCACCAAGGGAAGCACTCGCACTCAGTTGTGTGAGGGTTCAAATGTGTTGCCAGTGACATGGGACTGCTGTTCTGCGACCAACTGGTGTTCGAGAACACAGAATGATTCATCACTATTTTGACTCCTACTACAGCGCATTGCAGTGTATTTAAGACAATTTATTTGTTTAAAACATTCTCCATTTAAATTTGGCCAAAATTTGTCAAAACAAAGAAATATAGGCTTTGTGGGCTATTGGACTTTGGATAGAAATAGAATCAATTTTTATTTTAGCATTATGCATATTATAAAAAAATATATTTTGTAAAATTCATGCCTATTGGCAGGTCATTGGAAATTATGCAACACCACAATAGTTCCATGCCATTCTTATTCAGCATTACAATATTTTAAATAATTGAATAGACAAGTCTTGTCTTTTATTCATTCATGGGATGTGTGCCGTCTCGGCTGAGCCAGTGTTTAATTGCCCATGGCACGGATGTATGTTTGGTGTCATCTACGTACAGGAAGCACCTATTTGGAATGTGGGCAGCATAGGAGCTCAGTAATTAGAGCTGGTGCTTATTCTGAGGAAAGGTTCTTACCCGAAACGTTGCCTGTCCACTCCCTTCCCAGCTGCTGCCTGACATGCTGAGTTCCTCTAGCACTCTGTGTTGTGTTTCATTAACAGCTTTAGTTAGTGGGATTTAGGGTACTGAAGTGACACAGAATATCAACTGGTACTTGCGAACAAAGGAGAACAGACGCCTGGTAATTACTATCCATGGAATTCATGCATTTGAAAAGGAGCAGTAGTGGAAATTATGTACCGTTATTTGACCTTCTAAATATATTGTAATCTTTTCAATTGGTAGCTTTTGTTGAACCCTTGACATTTTCTTCTCTTTTGCCACAGCAGTGTGGTATTGTTCATGGGTTTTCGGCAGGTAAGATTCTTAACATCAAGATCTAGTCTCTCTGAAGCAAAATGAATCTTTTTGCAGAAGCTTAGTTTCTGAGGCATCAGATTCCTGGTGACATTACCACCAAGTGCGTCACGGTGGCGCAGCGGTAGAGTTGCTGCCTTGCAGCGCCAGAGACCCAGGTTCGATCCTGACTATGGGTGCTGTCTGTGTGGAGTTTGCACGTTCTTCCTGTGACCGTGTGGGTGTTCTCCGGTTTCCTCCCACATCCCAAAGACATGCAGGTGCAGGTTAATTGGCTTCCCTGCAGCAGCCTGGGGCTTACCTGGATCGGGAGTCGCTCCAGTACATCGTGTGCGTGGAACGGGCTTTGGACTCATTGTAAATGGAACCCAAATATGGCGACTCATACATGTGTGATCTATGCAAAAATAATTTCACTGTGCAGTGCATAGGTGAAAATAAAGCACCATTGCACCATTGTAATAGTTGTATCTCCAGACTGTCATGGACTGGATGAATGCTTTTAGAAATTGTCATATCCAGCTCTCTTGTTGTCCCATTCACATAACCTGAAAATGTATTCATTAGTCCTGATAAACCATCTTTTATATTGCTATAATTAAGAGGATTTATCAGCATGCAGCCATTTTTAGTACTGAAGATATTAATGAAGCTTGAATTGTAGGGCAAGAAATAAATAAGTGTAGTCTTCCACGGTGGGGGTGCATTGGAGGTTTCCAGGGCTGAAGTAGACATGGTATGGATAACGTTCAAGCAGTCGGTAAGGAACTTGTCACTCTTAGACTAAAGACTGAATGATGGAGATTAAGTTCAGTTTAAGCTTAGTTTAGTTTAGTTTATTATCGTTACGTGTACCGAAAAGCTTTTTTGTTGCGTGCTGTCCTGTCACTGGACAAACTATGCATGATTACAGTCAAGCCACCCACAGGATAAAGGGAATAAAGTTTAATGCAAGATAAAGTCATCCAGTTATCTCTCCCTGTGTGTGTGTGTAGTGAACAAGAGACTAGAAAGTGAAGAGGGACAAGATACCAAAGATGAAATGATCATACAATGTAAACCAACTGAGGAGCCACAAAATGCCTTGTCCCAAAAACAATAATGCTGGCAATTTTTGTCAAAGTGGCCTTGCAGCTTAGGACGAAACAGACTTTAGGAGATGCATACATACAGTTATGCACCTGTGGGTTGGAGATTAGGCAAGAGCGAGGCACAGTGACGCAGCAGTAGAGTTGCTGCCTTACAGAGCCTGAGACCCGGGTTCGATCCTGACTATGGGTGCTGTCTGTATGGAGTTTGTACGTTCTCCCTATGACCGTGTGGGCTTTCTCTGGCTACTTCCCACACTCCAAAGATGTACAGGTTTGTAGATTAATTGGCTTCGATAAAAAATTGTAAATTGTCCCTAGTGTGTACTGTGCAGGAATCGCTGGTTAGCACGGACTCAGTGGGCCGAAGGGCCTGTTTCCGCATTGTATCTCTAAACTAAACTAAAAAAGTGAATGTCTATGGGAAGTCTGTCAGTAATTCTCTGTATGAAATCTATATATATATATATATATATATATTTAGTCTTTAAAACTTATTGACGTTACATATCAATTCTATTGGCATTCCTTCAATTTATTCATAACCTGGCTGAAACTATGTAATTGGGATTAAGTTTGCAACACTCACTGGTGCTGTTTATTTTAATTGTAGTTTCATGATTCTAGTTCATGTTGAAGACAAAGGCTTCTCTGGAAAATGACCACCTTTTAAGAGACAAGGGTAAATTTGATGATTTAGAGCAGGAATGAAATATGCCATTGATCCGTTTGCAGGCTAATTAGATCAGGAAATGGAAGTTTGACATGTCTTTTGATAAATGCTGCCGCCATGATTCTGTGCTGGTGAAGAAATACAGGACGTATTGCAAAAACGTTATTTGAAGTCATCGCATTTGAATCTGTATTTGGTCAAAGTGCCCATGCATATAATCAACGATCTCCCACATTCACTTCCACATGCCTGTTTGAGTTTTGGCTAAATGCTGAGGTGTAATTTGTGAAGTGAAATATGGTGCTTTATATTGCTGTCTGCAAGCACCATTATACTGCAATAAATCACAGAGCAGGGCAGCAGGGGAATGAAACCGTTGTTTAATTGCAAAGCATGTCTGAGCCTGGCTAGACAGTGCAGTTGCCATAGTGACATTACACCAGTGGTTGGTAACTGAGGAGTCTCCAGAGACTGGGTGCTTCATTTAGTTTTTAAATTTAATCTTAAAGATACAGTAGAAGCATCTGCCGTGAGATCCCAGTGACATGTTCATTGATTTTGTTGCTAGGGTAACACTAAATACCAGCCATTTTGCTGTCAAATCATTTATATTGATGTTATCTCTTTATATCTTGCAGCCCCTGTCTATATTCTAATACAGATACCGTTTAAATTTGCTTCATCTTTGGTTGGTTGAAAATTATTTCTCTCAGCGATATCTTCGCAGAAAGAAAAAGCCTTCGCAAAAGCTTGTGCATTATTTCTGCTCCTCTTAATTGCCAATTAATCTGACACTGGATTGCCCCAGTGACATCAACCTAAATGAAAAATAATTTAATTAAAGTGCTCCCATTTGAAAGGGGGCATAAAACAATAAACACACAAGTTATAAATTAATCTGTTGACTGCCCATTGCAATACCACTGATAGAAGACCTGAGTGTCCTACTGGACACTGCATGCTCCTTCTCTAGGCACCAAGAGCGAACATTTGCCAATACCAGGAGAGGGGTCTTTGTACAGTCACCACCATTCCCACATCCCCATTCGGGCGGCCGGCACAGTGGCACAGTAATAGAGTTGCTGCCTTACAACGGCGGAGACCCGGGTTCGATGCTAACTACAGGTGCTTCCTGTACGGAGTTTGTACGTTCTCCCTGTGACAACATGGGTTTTCCCCGGGTGCCCTGGTTTACTCCCACACTCCAAAGACGTGTGGGCTTATTGGTTAATTGGCTTCGGTAAGTTGTAAATTTGTGAATAGTTGTAATTTTCAATGAGGTACCCCCTCATCCTTCCAACCTCCAGCAAGTACAGACCCAGTGCCTTCAAATGCTTATCATATGTTAATCCAATCATTCCTGGCATCATTCTCTTAAACCTCCACTGGGCCCTCTCCAATGCCAGCACACCCTGCCTCAGATATGGAGCCTAAGATATGTTGGCTTATTGCACACATGATTTACTGGGCATATTTTAAGTATTGTGTGCATATTTGGGCCTCACATCTAAGGAAGGATGTTTAGGATCAAAGGTCATAGCCTTAGAATAAAAGGGCATACTTTTAGAAAGGAGATGAGGAGTATTTCTTTAGTCAGATAATGGTGAATCTGTAGAATTCATTGCTGCAGAAGGCTGCGGAGGCCAAGGCCAAAGATATTTTTTAAATTGGAGATTAACTCTTGATTAGGTGTCAGGGGTTATGGGGAGATGGCAGGAGCATGGGGTGGAGAGGGAACAATAGATCAGCCATGATTGAATGGCAGAGGAGACTTGATGGGCTGAATGGCCTGATTCTGTCCCTTTAACTTATGATCATTTGATATTTCAGTACAACTTGCTGGTCTGCACTAGATTCAAATACAATACAAGAACATCTCCAAGGATTCCTACAATGACCTCAAGCTGTATAGAGGTCGTACTGCATCCTGTGAAATGCAAGGCCAATATTTTAGCATCCTAGATTAGAGATGTGTAGGAAGGAACTGCAGATACTGGTTGATACCGAAGAAAGACACAAAATGCTGGAGTAATTTAATGGGTCAGACAGAATCTCTGGAGATAAGGAATAGGTGACGTTTCAGGTCGGGACCCTTCTTCAGACTATGGGACAACTATCTAGATTAGAGCTGTAACTGCTTAAGAACAAGTTAAAGAGGAACTAAATAAGTGTAACACCACAAACACTGGTAAAGTAATTTGTTAGTAATTGGACTTTTTGAGTAAACTTAACTTATTCCATGTAAACGTCCATTTTAATATGGACAGTTAATTGATGTTAAATGCTGGTAAAGGTTTGAATGTGTGGATAAAATTAGCATGTAGTGTAAAGTCAACTCTAAGGACTTTACCGGCTGACACAAGCCTGATGATACAGGGCATTTTTCATTGCCTCTGTAATCAAGGTGATATATTGATTGCCCTAGAAAATGAGAGAAATCTCTTGACTGTGCTTGAAGAGGTTTTACACAGGCTCCATAAGCATAATGCCAAGTTGAAACAGTGCAAGTGTAGTTTCCTGCAATGTTAGCTTTGTTTCTGGACTTGAATCAAAAATAACTGCAGCCAGTCAGAGAGAAGGTGATCGTGACATTAAGTGCACACGCATGTGAAAATATCAGAGTATTCTGATTCTTTGTAAGGATGCAGGAAAATTATACTAGGATACAGTCAAATGTTACCACGACATTTGTAGAAGAAGCAGTCTGATGAATGGTCCTGACCTGAAACGTCACCCATCTTTTTTCTCCAGAGCATGTTGTAAAATTACTCCAGCACTTTGTGTCTATCCTATTTACCACTACATTCATAGCATTCCACCTGATTCTTGGGGAGAATGAGTCCTGGCATTGTGATGAAGAGTTCATGCTAGGCAGGATTAGGGGACATGGGTTTAAGGTCTGCGGGGAAAGATTTAATACAAACCTGAGGGGTCACTTTTATACACAAAGGGTGGTGGGTGCATGGAACAAGCTGCCTGAGGAGGAAGTTGAGCCATGTACTATAGCAATGTTTAAAAAACATTTAGACAGGTACCTGGTTAGGACAGGTATAGAGGGATATGGGCCAAACGCAGGTGGGTGGGACTAGTGTGATGGGACATGTGGTTCGGTGTGGTAAAGTTGCGGCCTGACCCTTGATTCCTGATGCTTCTTAAGTAGTAAGAGTGACAAAGGTTATGGGGAAGGCTGAAGAATAGGGTTGAGAGGGAGAGATACATCAGCCATGATTGAATGACGGAGTAGATTTGATGAGCTGCATGGTCTAATTCTGCTCCTGTGCACGTGAACGTATAAATCCTAAAGCACATACTTTTGCTTGAGGATTAAACTGGTCAAGAAACAGAGTTCTGCCTCTGTTCACTCGTGTTAAATGGGTGCTAAAGAATTATCCTTTCTACTCCCCTTTAACTGAACAGGTGAAGAAGAGCAGAAGAGGCAGCTAATACACTGGCACATATAGTACCCTGTACTGGCAACCATAGATTAATTTCCCCATTGTTTTCTAATGACTCAATTAGCTGCTGATGTGACAGAAAGAAAAGAGCTTTTCCAGTTAAAAAATAGAAGGAAGGAAGACAAGAGGCTTCGGGCTATCTCAGATCAAAAAGCTTTTCTAATTTTAGAAACAAAAAGCCTTCTCATTGTTGTCAACTTAAGGGCAATTTGAAAGAGCTATCACTTTAGGCAACATCTTTCCTCCAGTGCACAGAAACACAGAGAAATCATGGAAGTGGAAGCGTCTATCTTTCTGCCAGGAGCACGTAATTTGCTCCAGTCAATGACAGTCGATCTGGTGGCTGGCTGTGCAGCCTTCAAGTATTATTTGATAATGCAGGGATGGTTACTAATGTGTAACAACCCCGCAGGTCTAATCCACAGTCCCAGATCATCCACAGGAATAACAAGCCCCGTTTTTACGAGGGTGCTCTATCACTGCCCAATCCTGAAGAAGGGTCTCGACCTGCGTCACCCATTCCTTCACTCCGGAGATGCTGCCTGTCCCGCTGCGTTACTCCAGCATGTTGTGTCTATCTTCGGTGTAAACCAGCATCTGCAGTTCCTTCCTACACTACTCAAACATAACGCAGGGCTGTTTACCCCACCATCCAAAAATGGTGTTGCCGTTCTGCACATTTAATATAATGCAGTGCACTGATATTCCCAGAACTTGAACCAATGTGCAAAGCAAACAGATCAAAGAGCTGCTATTAGAATAGCTACAATAAAGTGCTGACACAGAGGAATAAATACCACATAATAACTACTGATTATTTGGTTGCCTGACTGAAACAATGAGATGTGTTTTTTAAAGATAGACCCAAAATGCTGGAGTAACTCAGCGGGACAGGCAGCATCTCTGGATATTCAGACTGAAGAAGGGTCTCACCCAATCCTTCTCTCCAGAGATGCTGCCTGTCCCACTGAGTTACTCCAGAATTTTGTGTCTATCTTCGGTTTAAACCAGCATCTGCAGTTCCTTCCTGCAGATATGGTTTCTAAGATCTCTTTGAAAAGGAAAAATGTGTGATGTCTGAAATACTTTAGATATAGATCTGGTAGATGCACAGAGTCTTTTACCCAAAGTAGGGGAATCGAGGACCAGAGGACACAGGTTCAAGGTGAAGGGGAAAAGATTTAATAGGAATCTGAGGGGTAACTTATTCACACAAGGGTGGTGGGTGTATGGAACAAGCTGCCAGAGGAGGTTGTTGAGGCTGGGGCTATCCCATTGTTTAAGAAACAGTTGGACAGGTACATGGATAGGACAGGTTTGGAGGGTTATCGACCAAGTGCAGGCAAGTAGGACTAGGGTTGCTGGGACACTGTTGGCCGGTGTGGGCGAATTGGGCCAAAAGGCCTGTTTCCACACTGTATCACTCTATGACTCTATGATCCAAATGTCAATGCTTACTGGCACGGACATAATTGTTACATGATAGAATATCTAACGCAAATTAATGTTTATTCCAAAGTAGACGGAAGATCATACTACTATCGGTACATCCAGCACACAAATTGGCCCTCGCATTCATTGAGAATTTTTAGTGCAAAATGGGTTGGATTATGCAGTCTTAATTTAGTTTAGTTTAGAGATACAGCGCAGAAACAGGACCTTCGGCCCACTGAGTCCGCACCGACCAACAATCCTCGTACACTAGCACTATCCTGCACACCAGGGACAATTTACAATCTTCACTGATGTCAATTATCCTACAAACCTGCACGTCCTCGGAGTGTGGGACGAAACCGGAGCAACCGGAGAAAACCCATGCAGTCATAGGGAGAATGTACAAACTCCGAACAGACAGCACCCATAGTCAGGATCGTACCCAGGTCTCTAGCAACCAGTCTACTGCTCTGTAGTTCTCTGTACTTCTCTCTGCAGCAACTCTGTAGTGTTGGCCCAATTGCACAACGCTATTCCTATGCTGCAGACTATGAAGAAAGCTATGACAATGATCAAACTATCTCCCGCTGTGTGTTTCTGGGCTTATTTGCCATCAGGTGCTGTGAAGCATCAGATCAAAGCCTCCAACAAAGAGACCTGTCATTAATCATCTTGAAGAATTCCCACTAACTGCCGGCAGAATTTATAACGATCACACATATTTAATAAACGTGAAATAAAGACCAAAACTTCATAGTTTGTAAGTTCTTCCTGTGATTGCATGGATTTTTTCCGAGTGCTCCAGTTTCCTCCCACACTCCAAAGACATACATGTTTGTGGGTTAATTGGCTACAGTAAAAAATTGTAAATTGTTCCCAGTGTGTAGTGTACGGGGTAATCGCTGGTCGGAGTAGACTTGGTGGGCTGAAGGGCCTGTTTCCACACTGTATCCCTAAAGTCAGATAATTACTGGAGAAAGGACTATCATTTGGTTCATTGTGTCCACCAATTTACTGAAGAAATCTAAAGCACTTCACAAAACCATGTGTCATTTCGTGCTGCAAATATCTGTTCAAGTTCCTTTAAAAGCTACAATTATCTATTTAACCTTTCCCTCTTGTAAGCCATTTTGTGCTTCAAAATGATATCTCCATACTGATTATTTTAAGTAACCTCTTGTCACTGTCACAGCAGAAAGAAAGCTCCCTGTCCATTATAATGTTCAAATATTCTCCTCTTGAACAAACTGTTCCTGAACAAATCCCCTAAAATGTCAAGAAATTACTGGTGTCTATAGAATCCCTCCTCCTGTTACCATCCTGTTGTGGATCAGGCATTTATAAGAATTAGCGTGGATGTTGCATTTTTCAAGGAGATTTTGATCACATTCTGGAATCTTCTTTTCTTTGCCTCTTTGGTCATCTGTTCTATTGCAGAGCTTGGATTGTAGCGTTTGCTTCGAGAGTCTGGTATCAGGCATACAAGTGACGTGGCCCAGCTAATGGTGTTCACCAGGACCACAATGCTGGGGTTGTTCGCTTGAATCGGGATACAGAGATGAGTCCATTTATCCTTCGAGTTAATTTGGAAGTTTTGAGAAGAAACTTTTGGTTGTGTTTTCCCAATATCTTGATGAACCTGAGGGGTGGCTTTTTTTAAACAAAGGGTGGTATATACATGGAACGAGCTGCCGTAGGAAGTAGTTGAGGCAAGTACTATTACCACATTTGAGAAACATTTAGGCATGTGTCAAGCACAGGCTGGTGGGACTAGTGTAGATGGGTCATATTGGTCCACATGGGCAAGTTGCGCTCAAGGGCTTGTTCCCACGCTGTACAACTAGTTGTGGTTATTTGAGTCGCCTTGGAATTGTTAATAATCTATACTATTACTAAAAGTCTCATCTTGACCGCTTCCTTTCCACATTGTAAATACATTTTAGAAAAACGCTACCCTATATCGCTATGATTTTTTCAGCATCTTACTCACCGTCCTCCTCTCTTTCAACCGCCCCAAGGTTTTTTCCGATCGGTGAAATAATGAAAAATGATGAATGTTTAAAAAATTGTGAGATCAGCAGATTGGTCTTCACGCCTGTCAGTCACCATGATGAAGGTAACGCCCCTTCCGGGGGCCAGGAGAATAAATCCCTGGAGGCCGGACATGAGTCAGTCACCCCGGAAGAACTGTGATTCTATGCCATGAGTGAAGTGAATGGTTGGTCTGCACTGTGCTGCTTGAACTGAATCGAAGGGTTGGTCTGCACTGTGCTGCTTGAACTGAATTGAAGAGTTGGTCTGCACTGTGCTGCTTGAACTGAATCGAAGGGTTGGTCTGCACTGTGCTGCTTGAACTGAATTGAAGAGTTGGTCTGCACTACTGCTTGAACTGAATTGAAGGGTTGGTCTGCACTGTGCTGCTTGAACTAAATCGAAGGGTTGGTCTGCACTGTGCTGCTTGAACTAAATGTCGCGCTCATTCCAGAAGTCCCGCTCACTGCGGAAGTCCCGCTCATGGGAGAGGCTGCGCTCAACCGTGTAAGTAGATTCAAGAGTTTTACTGTCATATATATGTTGTGTGTGAGTGTGTGAGAGTGTGTGATGGATGGTGTGAGTGTGTGTGTGAGAGATTGTGTGTGTGTGTGTGTGTGTGTGTGTGTGTGTGTGTGTGTGTGTGTGTGTGTGTGTGTGTGTGTGTGTGTGTGTGTGTGTGTGTGATAATGTGTGTGTGTGTGTGTGTGTGATTAAATGTGTGTGTGTGTGTGTGTGATTAAATGTGTGTGTGTGTGTGTGTGAGATGGAGGGTGTGTGTGAGATGGAGGGTGTGTGTGTGTGGGTGTGTGTGAGCCCACCAGCCATGAGTGAGTCAACTGCCAGCCCACCAGCCGTGAGTGAGTCAACTGCCAGCCCACCAGCCATGAGTGAGTCAACTGCCAGCCCACCAGCCGTGAGTGAGTCAACTGCCAACGCACCAGCCGTGAGTGAGTCAACTGCCTGCCCGCCAGCCGTGATTGAGTCGGCTGCCAGCCCGCCAGCCATGAGTGATCGAGCTGCTAGCCCGCCAGCCGTGAGTAAGTCGGCTGCCAGCCCACCAGCCGTGAGTGACTGAGCTGCCAGCCCACCAGCCGTGAGTGACTGAGCTGCCAGCCCACAGTGACTGAGCTGCCAGCCCACCAGCCCTGAGTGACTGAGCTGCCAGCCCACAGTGACTGAGTGGCCAGCCCACCAGGCCTGAGTGACTGAGCTGCCAGCCCACCAGGCCCGAGTGACTGAGCTGCCAGTCCACCAGGCCGAGTGACTGAGCTGCCAGCCCAAGAATCCATTCGGCCCACAATACTAGCCCTCTGGAAACCAGTCCCTTTGGCCCACAACCACCAAACAACCCCCCCCCCCCCCCCTCCCACTTGCCACCAATATTGGAATTGGTGGAGAGATTGAATATTGTGTTGGGGGACCAGCCCTCCCATGTGAACATTGGACCCAACAGGTCCCACTTAGTCTAGTGTTTTATATATATTCAAGTTTCCCTCCATGTTCACTAGTTTGTATTTGAATCAGTTAAGTCATCAATAGTATGGACAAAATGTCTAGTAACCCAACCTAAATAGGAGTTTGAGATACAAGGGATTTCAGTAAAAGTGCTGGAGTAACTCAGCAGGTCAGGTAGCCATGGGGGGAATCAACATTTCAAGTCGGGACCCTTCTTCAGACAGGTGTTCAAAATAGGAATTATTTGGAATGCATGATTCTACTTTGTTATTAATGGCTAAATAAATCATCAACAATGTTAACGCAAATGACTTGCAGGATCTGCACTAGTCATGAGATGTTTAATTTACTACATTTGTGTCTTTTTTACTCAGATGAACAAATTCACTTGCATACCATTAAAATATTTATTTTTGCAATCTGGACCCCACCATTTATTAAAATTAATTTATTTGCAAAGTCATTAGGACAAAGCTGAAAAGGAAATTACTAGTGAAAAGGTAATTTAATGTTTCAACAGATGCTTCAGTTTAATTCTTTAATGCTATGTAACTTACAACAGTTCGAGGGATGACCGGATTGGGGCGATGGCTGCAACGGGCCTTAATGATCAGCTGCAGCTTGGATTTTGGAACTGCACTTAATCGGGGATTGTACTTATGTATAATAATAATAATCCTACTGATCTGTATGCAAAAAGAAAATTCCACAAAAAAATTAAAACATTGAACCATTTAATTCATCAGTTGTTACTTTTGGTATTTTGAATATATATTGTGAGCATACCAATGCAATTTTTGCAGTATTTTTAAAACTAATATTTTGCGGTCATTTAGGGGGATATTTATTACGTAAATAATGAGTAGAATAGAATAATTATAGGGTTTGTGCACTTAGTTCTTCAGTCCATCAGATTCAGTGTTTGAACTCAAACTCTAAAGAGATTGTTCTCAAGGAAGGCTCCAAGAAAAACAGTACTGAAAGGAATACCAAGTAAAAGTTGAGAGTGTCCAATGACAATAAGCAGAAGGTTGTGATCTTGGCACAAGATGTATAAACTTGGATTAGTGCAAGTTGCAACTTCTATGATGGGAAAAAGCTTATTCTGGAGACCTTAGAATCACAGTGAGGAAAGTGGGACAATTTATTGTTGAATTAAGGGCCTGTCCCACTCAGGCGATTATTCAGCGGACTGCTGCGAGTGTCAAGAGTTTCAACACTCGCTGAAAAACCGGGAAGTGGAATGACAAGTGTCAAGAACACACACACACACACACACACACACACACACACACACACACACACACACACACACACACACACACACACACACACACACACACACACACACACACACACACACACACACACACACACACACACACACACACACACACACACACCCAAAAGCGGGGGCCAGGGAAAGCAGGGGAGTGCTATCTGAAATTCATGCGGTGCAAAGACAAGCAGATACAGACACACACCGCGATGATCAGGAAGGTTAAGACAGCTAGCACAGTGTACGGTAAGTCCTTTAAAAGAGCGGGGGAAGGGGAGGAGAAAGGGGGGAGAAGGAGTGGAGACACTTTTAAGAAGCCAGACAACTTTTAATAAGCCAGAGATACACAGCTGTGAAGTTTGGCGGGCATTTAACATTACCGGTCGGTTTTCCTTGGTTCTGAAAACTCGTGCTTACGTTTTTTTCCCCCAATGAGCCAATGAAAATGCCCGGTCAGCAAAGGAGATTAACTAAAACTACCTACGACTACCTAAAACTACATGGCAATCCCACTACCACTGCACCTATAACTACAAAGGTATTAATTTTCTCCATGGCGACCAATTTTTGGACGCAGAAAAATTTTCAACATGCTGAAAGATTTGCTGCGGCCATACTGAGGCCGAGTTTAGTTCCCAGAATGCGGGAACTCCTCGTGACCACGAAGGAGACTCACCAGAGACCACCAGCGAACATGTGGTAATCATGAGGCGAGCGCAGAGTCTCCTGCACTCGCTTAAAAAGTCGCCTAAGTGGGACAGGCCCTATATGATCATTGATTTCTCTCACTTCAGGTAATAATAAAAATAATAATAATAATAATAATGGATGGGATTTATATAGCGCCTTTCTAATACTCAAGGCGCTTTACATCGCATTATTCATTCACTCCTCAGTCACACTCGGTGGTGGCAAGCTACTTCTGTAGCCACAGCTGCCCTGGGGCAGACTGACGGAAGCGTGGCTGCCAATCTGCGCCTACGGCCCCTCCGACCACCACCAATCACTCACACACATTCACACACAGGCAAAGGTGGGTGAAGTGTCTTGCCCAAGGACACAACGACAGTATGCACTCCAAGCGGGATTCGAACCGGCTACCTTCCGGTTGCCAGCCGAACACTTAGCCCATTGTGCCATCTGTCGTCCCATCCGTAGCCCTGACATTCTCTCTCTGTCTATCCCTCCCCCACCCAAGTCGCACTAGCTTCTCGTTTTCACCCAACAAACAGCTAACAATGGCCTGATTCCTTTATCATCATTACTTTTTTGCATATATTTTATTCATTGGTCTTTATCTCTCTACATCATTGTCTATATCTCTCATTTCCCTTATCCCTAACCAGTCTGAAGAAGGGTCTCGACCCGAAACATCACCCATTCCTTCTCTCCAGAGATGCCGCCTGTCCCGCTGAATTACTCCAGCTTTTTGTGTCTATCTTTAAACCAGCATCTGCAGTTCCTTCCTACATATATTGTTCCCCTTTAATCATTATTGCTCATTTGCTGACCTGTTGTGTCCTTCGGATGCACGTTTCTTTCTGGTGCTGTTATCTTTCTTTATTTTCTTGATGAAGCTTGGTTGGCTGATTCTATCCAACCTTGGAAGCCTTGACCACAGGAATCAAAACTACACATAAGTTCATGTTAATTTGGCCTATCATGTTTACTCCGTCATCCAATCATGGTCGATCTATCTTTCCCTTTCAACCCCATTCTCCTGCCTTCACCCCATAATCCTTGACACCCTTACTGATCAACAATCTGTCAATTTCCTCCTTAAAAATATCCATTGATATATTGATGGATGGCCTCCACAGCCATCTGTGGCAATCAATTCCACAGGTTCACCTCCCTCTGACTAAATAAATTCCTCCTCATCTCCTTTCTAAAGGTACGTCATTTTTTTCTGCGGTTATGGTTTCTGGTCCTCGATTCTCCCACCAGTGGAAACATCCTCTCCACATTCACTCTATCCAGGCCTTAGAATACCAGATTAATAGATTTCCTTGTAGAAATAAGGAACTGCAAATCCTGGTTTATTCCAAAGATAGACACAAAGTGCTGGAGTAACTCAACGTCTCTGGAGAATAAGGATGGGTGGCATTTCAGGTCGAGCCCCTTCTTCAACAGTCAGAAGACAGGTTCTGACCCAAAATGTGACCCATCCCTTGTCTCTAGAGATGCTACCTGACCTGTTGAGTTACTTCAGCACTTTGTGTCTATCAATAAATGTTTATTTGTCGTTTTTGTCGAACAGCTTTTAATCCACTTGTTGGCAGTGTTACACTATTTAATGGAAATTGATTAATGCTGGTGAAGTGGGGTGGTGAGGATGCAGGAAATGTAGTCTTGAAGAAAGCTTGGGTATTTGCCTTAATATCCAACTTAACATCAGAAAAAAACCCACTTGTGCAATTCACCTACTGCCCATCTCACCAGCACCCCCACAACCTTGGAAAAGTAGAGAAATCCAATTTTTTCAAAAGGAGTCTCTGAAAATCTGCCGTAACCTGGCTTAATGAAGTCATTGTAATCCAACAGAGTTTTGGGGTTAGTGATGTATTTTTGATTACGATGCTGGCAAAAATCTCAGGGGGCTGGTTGGCATTGAATTTATAGTTAGAGGCAACTTCTGATCCTCACTCTCTTCTCCCTTGCCCCTTTGAGTGAATTGGATAATTAAATAAGCTTTATTGGGAGTTACAGCTAATTTGCTGAGTTAAACCTCATGACTATGGTGCGCAACCACTATGGGTAGGGATCACTAAGTATACAAATCAAGAATTGGTGGCACAATGGCACAGCTGATAGAGCCACTGTCTCGCAGAGCCAGAGACCCAGGTTCGATCCTAACCTTGGGTGTGTCTGTGTATAGTTTTCTCGTTGTTTCCGTGATCGCATGAGTTTCCCCCGAGCGCTCCGGTTACCTCCCACATCCCAAAGAGGATTTGTAGGTTAATTGGCCTTCATAAATTCCTTCTAGTGCATAGGGAATGCATGAGAATGTAGGATAATATAGAACTAGTGTGAACAGGTAATCAATGGTCAGCGTGAACCCGGTGGGCTGAAGGGAATGTTTCCATGCTGTATCGTTCAATTAATCGTGCTAGATTTGGCCTTAGCAGGAACTCCTGAACTACACTGCATGTTCATCGTGTGTTTGAAAACACACACCTCCAGATTCAGGAACAGTTTTATTTCAGCTGTTATCAGGCAGCTGAACGGACCTCTCATCAGCTAGAGTATGAACCTGACCTCCCATCCACATAAATGGAAATCTTCGAACTTTCTTTGAATGGACTTTATCAGACTTCAATGTTATAACTTTGCCATAAATGTTGTACCCTTTATCATTATGTGTGCACTGTGGATGGCTTGATTGTATTCATGTATTGTCTTTTCTTTGACTGGATAGCAGACTAACAAAAGCTTTTCGCCGTAACTTGGTACATGTGACAATAATAAAATAAAATATACCCAGTAAAGTGGTGCCGATAATAAAGCAGTCAAGAAGCTCCCAAAATCAGAAGATAATTTGCACAGTTAAATCTTTAGCATTTTCAAGGATTCCACTAACTTCCAGTTGAGTTGCAGCAATAGCCTAGTCAAGCCTTTAGTATAGCTACGTCTCAAAGGAGCAAACTACCACGTGTGCGAGACCTAGGGTACACATTTTATTTGTGAGCGAGAAATAAACTAAGAAAGAAGTCTCATCAACCAATTCAATATATAATTGTGATTGTCTCATTTCAATGAATATGTTAATGTATTTTTCTACAAGTGGCCACTTTTCCTATCAGTTGGTCAAACTGTTCAACATTTGATTTGATAGGCCAAGTTGATAAGAAAATGTATGTTTAATTCGGACTTCTAAATTGGAACATTATGACATTTTAGGCATACCAAGAGGACTCAAAGTGTTGGAGTAACTCAACGGGTCAGTCATCATCTGAAGAAGGATCACAACCTGAAACATCTCTTATCCATGTTCTCCAGGGAAGCTGCCTGAACCACAGTGTCCTTTTGTGTATTAACCAGCATCTGCAGTTCTTTCTTCTACGTTTGGGCATTCCAAGTGTGCACATACACGCATCACAATGTTACTGTGGCTTTCTGCACCTCATATTATCAGAATATTTTCAGATAATTTGTCTTCATAAACGTTACATTTGGAGCAGAGTATCAAAGGGAAGTTTTGATATTTCATCTCATGCCAGTTTCAGCGCATAAAATTCTTGCCCTCTGGTTATTTTTAAATTCAGTTTATGAATTCCAGCAATATGGGTAATATCTACGTTAACTTTCATTTGAATATATTGTATGTTTAATACGACAATCATCTGGTAATATTAGCCATTCTCAGCTCGCATCTGAATATTTATACATGCCTCCACTATGATTCAAATGCATCTCCATAATAATAGTGAAGAGGTTATTAACCTGCACTCTTGTGAACATCAAGAATGGTCAGGCACGGGGGCTGTCTGTGCTGAGTTTATATGTTCTCTCTGTGACCCGCGTGGATTTTCTCTGGGTGCTCCAGTTTCCTCCCACATTCCAAAGATGTACAGGTTTGTAGGCTAATTGGTTTTGGTAATGTTGGAAATTGTCCCTAATTTGTGTAGGATAGTGTTGGTGTGTGGGTTTGCTGGTCGGCGTGAATAGTTGGGGAAACTTCATACTGCCCCACCAAACACTGGAGGGGGATCCAAAGGTGGAGGTATCTAGTCAACTGGTCTCTTGTATGATTGAATGATGACAGGAGATGAATCCCCATTAATGAAGGCTGACAGGCTGCTTGTTGGTAACTCACAGCACAAAGTTTAGTTTAGTTTTTAATAGTCACGTGTGCCGAGGTACAGTGAAAAGCTTGTTTGCTTGTTATCCAGTCATTCTATCACTGTACTCGTGACAATAATGAACATGAAAACATGAATACAATCAAACCGTCAATTAAATTGAAATTAAAAAATAGAGGAGAGATGCAAAATGGAGCTGAATACTTGGGTGCAATGGAACAGGGGCGGACAACCCGGGGGGGGAAGGCGGGGACACGTCCCCCCCATGTTTTGAGAGGTGGGAGACATCCCCCCAAGTATTTGTCATCCGGATTTTAAAATCTCCGCTTTCCGTGAGACAGTGGAAGTGGGACTGCTGATCGAGTGCGCCGATTGGACGAGAGAGACGTCGGTCAGCAGGCAATGGGGGCGGGACATGATGATTCAGCGCGGTGATTGGAGGAGGGAGGAGTGGGGGGGGGGGGGAGTGGGACTGAGGATAGAGAGCGGTGATTGGAGGAGGGAGACGTGGCACAGACCTGCGCCTCATCCGCAGCCAGGATCGATCCCGGCCGGGTCTCCGGTGCTGTCCCATCCCCACCCGAGTGCCCCCCCCCCCACGGGTGGCCAGAGAGGCCGGGAGTCAGACGGGAGTTCTACCCCCAGGGCCACAGCCAGCGCAGAGAAGCAGCGCTAAATCCAGTTCAACTCTGCCTTTCCCGCCAGGTTAACCTGCCTGGGCTTGTGGGAAATATGACCAGCGCAGAGAAGCAGCGCTGGTGCCCCGTCAGCCCAGGCAGGGCTGTAGGTGAACCCGGCGAGACAGGCAGAGTTGAGCTGCATTTAGCGCTGAATTGAGCCTCCAAAGCCTCGCGCATGTGTGTGTGAGTGTGCGCATGCGCGTGCGGTCGCCAAAAAATTGTGTCCCCCCTGTCCCCCGGACAGCGAGTTCCGTGCCTGCAATGGAACATCCTCCTGGGATGGAGTTAGTCAAAACTAGTGTACATTTAGAGTGACTGTATATCTACAAAGCCTCAACAAATAGGGGTGGCATGATGGTGCAACTGTTGAGTTGCTGCCTTACAGCGCCAGAGATCCTGACATCTGGTGCTGACTCCTCAGGGAGTTTGAACGTTCTCCCTGTGACCATGTGGGCTTTCTCTGGGTGCTCCAATTTCCTCCCACACTCCAAAGGTTTGTAGGTTAAAAGGCCTTGGTAAAAAATTACAAATGGTCCCTAGTGTGTAGGATAGTGTTAGTGTAGGGAGGATCGCTGTTCGGAGCTGACCCGGTGGACCGAAGGGCCTGTTTCCATGCTGTATCTCTGAACTAAACAAAAACTAAATCAACTGGATTCTAGCCGTGCAGTTACTGTTGAATTGTATCCAAATTCGATTATCTTTGTTTTGCATTGCATTGGGACCCTTTAGAAGCAAAGATAGATAGAGGTCATGACAGCTGGTGTATTTTGCTCAGATTTTACAATTGGGATTACCTGTCTTTCACCCAACATCACCCCCTCCTTCAACCAAGACTGACATGGGGAGAAGGTGCAAGTTGAAGACGATTCACATTGCTGGAGTTAAACTAATGGGGCTAAAGCTGAGGTAGCATCCACAAGAGATTGATTCATCCACTCGCTAATTTAAGGCCTAATTATTACACTGGATTTTGGAAAATAATGTTGTTTTTTTTAAATTTTATTTTCCAGAATGTGAAATTTACAAATTTTCAATCTTACTCTTCAGTTTGGTTTAGAGATACAGCGTGGAAACAGGCCCATCGCCCCACCGAGTCCACGCCGACCAACAATCACCTGTTCACACTAGTTTCATCCTACACAATAGGGACAATTTACAGAAGCCAATTAACCTACAAACCCTTGGAATGTGGGAGGAAAGTGTAGCATCTGGAGAAACCCACATGGTCACGGTGAGAAAGTACAAACTCCTTGCAGACAAGCACCTGAGGTCAGAATCAAACCCGGGTCTCTGGCACTGTGAGGCAGCAACTCTACCACTGCGCCACTGTATATATTCAGAGCTAAAAGAAAGTCTTTGGTAATAAGTTATAAAGATGATGTTCATCCATTTGACTGAGCCTCCCCATACTTCTGCCACTGGGTAAATTTAGAATCATTACAATATTACACTTATTCAAACACCTTATAAGGAAATAACTTGGTGGATATTTTTAAAGAAAGTGTGCTGGCACTTCTGAATAGTGTATGCGGATACTTTAATTAAAATTCTAGCAAATGTTTCTCTTCAGCTGTTAAGTGGATGAAGAAACTTGAAAGTACTTTTATGGTAGAAAGAGAAGTGAGATATTGTGTTTTGCAAAGGGAGCTTGATCCGTGGAATCCACCGGTGCAGTTAAAAACCAGTACTGTTGTCCCTCCAGGAGCATATATTCACAGATTTAATTTCAAGGCCTCCAAACTAAATTGACACACTAGGAATATTTCTTAAGGTATTGGCTGGGGAAAAGAAAATTAAATTGTGTTAAATACATAAAACAGACTCATTGCTCATGCATAATACATTGGTGTCAGCATCATGCCTGCATTCTCAGCATTTTTCTAATATTATTGTATGCTCATGCCAAATTGTTTGTAATTAAAAGAATAAAGCTCAGTTAATTCTTAATTATCTTCGATTCAATCAACAGGAATCACAGTGAGAGCTGCTGTCTCTTTTAGACTACCATTGCTATGTGTGTGCAGCATCTTCATAAATCTCTGCAGAGCTTGACTGATTCAAAGAACTAATGTTAGATCTATCATTCTGGTAGCTTGATCTCAATTTAGTAAATGAGCCACCAAATTCTATTAATGCCATTCAATGATCCTTTAAAAAAAAAATCAATATTGACGTTTCCTTCAGTAAACTGGGTCATGCTTAGATTGGTATCCAATTGCACTTCCATAACTTTCACTGCGACTTGTGAATGGCGATGCATATTCATCCAGAAGAAACTATTTTTTTACCCACCCTCTGCTCTACAACACTCCGCAGAGCCCTACCATTCATTGTGTAGGTTCTGCGCATGTGAAGGGCCTGTCCCACTTGCCAATTCTTTCGGCGACTGCCGGTATAATTGACTGACGTATCGGGTCACCGAAAAAGTCGCGGCGTGATGCGGCGTGACGCGGCGTGATGACGTATTGACAAAATTGACGTATTGACAAAACAAAATGTTGTGACACGTGGTGTTTCCTCAAGTGTCACAACATTTATTTTGTCACCGCTGGATTTTGAAATGTACAAAAACTTTCAGCAACCCTGATATGTCAATCAATTGCGCCGGCAGCCACCAAAAAAATTGCCAAGTGGGACAGGCCCTTTAGGCTTCCCAAAATGTAATACCTCACATTTCTCTGTATTAAATTCCATCAAATCATTCCTCAGCCCACCTGCCCAAAGGATCAAGACCCAGTTGATAACTATCACTATCTACAAAACCACCCACTTTCATGTTATCTGTAAAATGGATATTCATCCAGAAAATACTGGGGGGTTTTGTACCCCCTTTTTTGGATTTAGGCATCACTGACAATTTCTATATTTGTTATCCATCCCATATTGTTAATTGCTCTTCAGGAGGTGAATTAACTTATTAAGCTATAGGTAGTGGAAGAGTGGTTGATAGATTATTCAAAATAAATAGGATTGGAGGTGGAGAGGACAATATGTGAAGAGTTCAGAGGCTTATTCTGCTCAATGCAGAGGGAGAATTGTTAGTGTAGGAAGGAACTGCAGTTGCTGGTTTATACTGAAGACAGCCACAAAGTGTTGGTGTATCTCAGCGGGCCAGGCAGCATTTCTGGAGAAAAGGAACAGGTGACGTTTTGGGTCTTCAGACCGAATGTAGACTGGAGGGTGGGACTCTACGTCAGGTCAGATATACCATCTTTCAGATTAAATATTAAACATGGGACTGTGCTTTCCTGTGTTCGTAAAAGATCCTGGCCTACAAGCTCCATATAATTTTTGGGCACAATGCAATTACATTTTATCATAAACCTCAGTCCTAAATCGGAACAGTAGTGTACTGATAAATGTTTCAAACTGAAGGGTTTAGGCATAAAACCAATGGCAGATGCTGTTGGGGGACTCGTAAAACAACAAAATTGGGCCCTTTAGTTTTAGAGATACAACGTGGAAACAGGCCCTTTAGCCCGCTGAGTCCATGCCCACCAATGATCACCACATGCTAGTTCCATGCTAAACCACACTCACATCCTACACAACAGGGGCAATTTACAGAAGCCAATTAAATTACAAACCTGTACATCTTTTGAATGTGGGAGGAGAGCAGAGCACCCAGAAAAATCACACGTGGTCCCAGGGAGAATATGCAAACTCCGCACAGACATCGCCCATAGTCAGGATTGAACTTTGGTCTCTGGCGCTGTGAGGCAGCAACTCTACCGCTGTGCCATTGTGCCGCCCTTTGTCGCCTTGCTGTTTGTGGAAGGTTACTGTGGCTGCAATTGTCCTGGTCTACATCACCAGATCACAACATTACTTACATTGTTACTTACACGCCCCCACGTGAGGGCGATCCGGCTCGGGGCTGGAACGGTGCTCCGGTGGCTGGGACGGCATTCTGAGGCGGTGACCTGAGTCCGGGGTTCAGCCGCGGGCCAGCGGCTGCTTGTGCTGGACTGGAGGGCGGCAGCTTCGACCACCCCTGGGCCGCGGTGTTTGAACCGGCCCGTTTGCGGGGTTCGGTGAGCCGCGGGACTGTTGTGCCATTGCCCGGTGGGGAATCGCCTCAGCGCAGAGGGAGAAGAGGAGGGAAGAGACAGTAACCCTAAGATTTTTGCCTCCACCACAGTGAGGAGGTGCTTGGAGGATACACTGTGGTGGTGTTAATTTGTGTTTATTGTTGTTTATTATTGTATGATTGTATGTATGACTGCAGGCACGAAATTTCGTTCAGACCGTAAGGTCTGAATGACAATAAAGGTATTCAATTCAATTCAATTCAATTGTTTTAAAACAGTGTGAAGGTCCTGAGATTGTAAAAAGTAATATGTAAATGCGTGTTCATTCACATGCATTAGATTTCATGTTTGACATTTATTCCTGGGTGGGCTAAAGGGCCTATTTTCATGCTGTATCTCCAAACTAAACTAAACATCAGTTAGATATTTTGAATGAAATTGAGCAACTGAGGCATTTCAACCCATCTTGCAGTATTGAAGTAGAATGTCGGGGGATATTATATGAGACTTCTTACCTCTGTGCGTCCATCTTACCACCAGTGCTGTACTGTCAATTAACAATACCTTTTATTTTAAAAGGTTCATGGTTTTAACAAATTAAGTTAGGTCAACTAAAAAAAGGATGATGCAGAAATTGTGACAGAGTAGTCCCTAATTGTATATTGAACGAGAGATGTTTCACACTCCCGCCGGCACTTTGTTGTAGTGATGTATCAGACACCCAGCTGCCAAAATGAAACATCAGCAAACCAGGAAAAATCGCAAAAGAAATCCCATCCTCAGAGCTACCATTTAATAGTAGCTTTCTAATGCAACTACATCTAAGTGATTTACCTCGTCAGTGAACGGTGTTGCCTAAGAGAGGCTAATTATTTGAGGAATACATCTGGAATCTTCCAAGATTTGTGTAACTGTGACATACCAGATAAATGTACTAAAATGTCGGGGAGGATACTTACCTAGAGGCTGTATGTTACTATTTCCATTAACACTGTGGAAATCAATGGCAGTAATCCTTTGAAATCCAGTCATTCACTGACCTTGAGATTCAAATAGCTACGTGTTTGTTTCCTGGTAACAAATGAAACAGGTTCCGTGGGTTACATGGAGAGGTTAGATAGATTTGGATTGTTTACTCTGGAACGTTGGAGGTTGAGGAGAGATGATAGAATTATATAAAATTATGAGTGGTAGACAGCCAGAACCTTTTTCTCAGGGTGGAAATGTCCAACACTTAGAGGGCACAGCTATAAGGTGAAAAGGGGAAAGTTTAATGTGTGATGCAAGTTATTTGCACAATGGTGAGGCCTGGAATGCATTGCCAGGGATGGTGTTGGAGGCAGATATAATAGTGTGTTAAAAATAAAATATGCACAGAGAAAATATACATATATCTATCCATTAGATGTGATAGTGGCATTTACGAAGCTTTTGGATAACCACATGGAAGTGCAAGGAATAGAGGGATATGGTCATGTACAGGCAGATGAGGTCAGTTTAACTTGGCACCATGTTCCGCACAAACATTGTGGACTGAAGGCCCTTTCCTGTGCTGTACTGGTCTATTTCCTATGTTAATTAAGAAACTGCAGATGCTGGTTTACAAGAAAAAGAAACAAAGTGCTGGAGTAACTCAACAGGTGAGTCAGCCTGACCCACGTAGTTACTCCAGCATTTTGTTTTGAACAAAATATTCATGCGCCCTTAACTAGAAACAATGCACATGCACACACACGCACACACAACTACAAACATACACACAAGCACACACACCTGTGCACACGTGCGCACGTGTGTGTAAACACACATACGCGCACACGCGCACACACACATCAACACACACACATGCACACACATCCACACACAAACACACACGCATGCACACACACACACACAAACACACACACACACATGCACGCATGCACACAAACACAATCACACACAAACATTCATGCGCACACATACCCCTCGTTTTAGTGCATGAAATCACATGCTAAATGCCAGGCAGTACAACATATTTTTGTCCAATTTTACATATATTGTTTAAAAATAAATTTTCATTCTGACACCATATGGTTAGTGATCAATCAACACCACACCATCCAAAAAAATATTCCTGAACAGCGGACTTATTAATACTTTAATCTAACAGTACTATCCTTCTCCTCTGGAACGGAGAAAACATTGAGGAGCTGTGTTTACCGTGTTTCAGTTTTATTAATTTGTATAAATATTTTTGCTGTTACGTTGGCTGTAGATCACATATGTATGGTGATAATCTCATTTCTTCAGCAAAGCCGCTGAAGTGTTTAAGGTCGAGTGTAAAGAGACAATGAACCAGCAAATTACTCATCCACATCTCAGCTGTACACCCTTGTCGTCAAATGCCAGATACACAATTTACTTAAACAACTCCATCCTTCCCGTCACTTTAATGTTGTTTATAGACTTTAAATAATTACTGAAAAAAACAGCATAACAGGACTGAGTCTTGTATCTGTGTTAAGAACATCCAGGGATATATTAAGCACTGCATGGACCATAGAACAATACAGCACAGGAACAAGCCCTTCGATCAATGGTGTCCATACCGACATCGGGAGCTTGCATGTTCTCCCTGTGTTCCGGTTTCCTCCCACATTCCAAAAGATGTGCGAGTTTGTAGATTAATTGGTTTCAGTAACATTGTAAAATCGTCCCTAGTGTGTTGGATAGTGTTAATGTGCGAGGATCGCTGGTCGGCGCAGGCTCAGTGGGCTCAAGGACCGTGTTAGCAGTGTCAGCTGTGAGGGGGGCAGTGTTAGCTGTGAGGAGGATGCTAGGAGACTGCAAGGTGACTTGGATAGGCTGGGTGAGTGGGCAAATGTTTGGCAGATGCAGTATAATGTGGATAAATGTGAGGTTATCCATTTTGGTGGCAAAAACAGGAAAGCAGACTATTATCTAAATGGTGGCCGACTAGGAAAAGGGGAGATGCAGCGAGACCTGGGTGTCATGGTACACCAGTCATTGAAAGTGGGCATGCAGGTGCAGCAGGCAGTGAAGAAAGCGAATGGTATGTTAGCTTTCATAGCAAAAGGATTTGAGTATAGGAGCAGGGAGGTTCCACTGCAGTTGTACAGGGTCTTGGTGAGACCACACCTGGAGTATTGTGTACAGTTTTGGTCTCCAAATCTGAGGAAGGACATTATTGCCATAGAGGGAGTGCAGAGAAGGTTCACCAGACTGATTCCTGGGATGTCAGGACTGTCTTATGAAGAAAGACTGGATAGACTTGGTTTATACTCTCTAGAATTTAGGAGATTGAGAGGGGATCTTATAGAAACTTACAAAATTCTTAAGGGGTTGGACAGGCTAGATGCAGGAAGATTGCTCCCGATGTTGGGGATGTCCAGGACAAGGGGTCACAGCTTAAGGATAAGGGGGAAATCCTTTAAAACCGAGATGAGAAGAACTTTTTTCACACAGAGAGTGGTGAATCTCTGGAACTCCCTGCCACAGAGGGTAGTCGAGGCCAGTTCATTGGCTATATTTAAGAGGGAGTTAGATGTGGCCCTTGTGGCTAAGGGGATCAGAGGGTATGGAGAGAAGGCAGGTACGGGATACTGAGTTGGATGATCAGCCATGATCATATTGAATGGCGGTGCAGGCTCGAAGGGCCGAATGGCCTACTCCTGCACCTAATTTCTATGTTTCTATGTTTCTATGTTTTCTAAACTAATCTCTAAACTAAACTAAACAGGCTTCTTAAATTGCGCTAGTGTGCGGGTCTGCCCGGACTCGGTGGGTTGAAGGGCCTGTTTCCACGCTGAATCTATGAACTAAACTAATGCAAATTGGTAGGAAAAGATGAATAAAAATCACAATGTTGACTCTATTTAACATGGGGTTTTTAAACTTGTGGGGTTTAAAAAAAACTCCGCAGCTGCAAGCAAAACTGGCAGGAGACAGGGCCCAATGTTGGAACTTGCTGAGTAAGTTTGTTTTTCTGCCAGTCTAACAGATCGAGTTATGAGGATACAGGGAGCATTGACAGCAGCTGCTCGTCTGTGAGCACCCACCCTTAAAGCCGCACCACTTGGATTTTTAAAGTAAAAATAACAGCCTTAAGGGCCTGTCCCACTTTCACGACCTAATTCACAACCTTTTTTACTCGTGGACATTTTTCATCATGCTAGAAAAACGCCCGACTTACTTGATGCCATGAGTACCTACGACTAGCATCACGGCCTGCTACGACTTGCCTACGACCTCATACGACCTCCTACGACCTTGTGACGACCATGCTGCAAGTATGCGTCAAGGGCAAACTCGGCAGAGGTTGTGAATTAGGTCGTGAATGTGGGACAGGTCCTTCACAGTAGTGAAACAAGCTGAACATTAAAGTGCAAACACTGTTAAAGCTGGAGTGCTCCAACACCAGTTCACCAGCAAAAGAAATAAAAAGCTGAATGAGGGCATTGATACCTGGAGGTGTGTAGTAGGATGTTGTGTGAATACTGAGGATGGATATGTTTTTCAAGACCATTGATAACCTTGGCCTGCTCGACAGTGTGTACAACATGTGTAGGGGTTGTATGCTACATAGAGGGGATGCAAAAGTCCAGTAACACTTATGGACATTAGCCTCAAAGTGTTTTCACAAATTACAGCTTTAGTGTCATAGTCATACAGTGTGGAAACAGGCCCTTTAGCCCAACATGGCCACGCGGACCAACCTAGTCCCGCCTGCCCCCATTTGGCCCATATCCCTCTAAATCTACTCTATCTATGGAGCTGTCCAAATGTTTTTTAAACATTGTAATAGTACCTGTCTCAACTGCCTCCTCCAGCAGTTCATTCCATATTCCTGCCACCCTTTGTGTAAAGAAGTTGCCTCTCAAGTTCCTGTTCAATCTTTCCCCCTCACCTTAAACCTATGCCCTCTGGTTCTTGATTCAGCTACACTGGGTAAAAGACTCTGAGTATTTACCCTATCTCTTCCTCTCGTGATCTTGTACACCTCTATAAGATCACCCCTCATCCTCCGGCACTCCAAGCAATAAAGTTCTAGTCTGCTCAGCTTCTCCCTATAGCTCAGGCCATCGAACAGCATGGCACAGGAACTAACAAGAAGAGTTACGAGTTCTGGCAATATCCTCGTAAATCTTCTCTGCACCCTTTCCAGCTTAACGACATCTTTCCTATAACATCGTGACCAAAACTGAACACAATGCTCTAAATATGGCCTCGCCAATGTCATGTACAACTGTAACAAGACCTCTCAACTCCGATACTCAATATTCTGACTGATGAAGGCCAATGTGCCAAAAGCCTTCTTCTCCTCCAGTGGTGGAGAGCGGAGTCTAGATACCTTCTACCCTTTGTGTGAGAGTTTTATCTGCATCTTTTCTAAATGGCATTTTTGTAAGAGGAAAGAGTTTATTTATATCTCCCCAGTCAAGGATTGTTAATCATTTCAGACCACATTAAAATTACCCCCTCAACCATCTGCACCTTAGGGGATACAATCCAGGGATGTACATTCTGCCCCCATGATCCTGGTACAATTCAAGTAGTCCTGATACCAGTATTTGTGCAGAGATTCAAAAGACAGATCTGTAAGCAATACTCCAAATGAGATTCCCATCAATTGAAGTCCAACATTCTGTACGTTCATGCCACTCGAACTAAGTGTCACCGGGAACCCTATACTCTGAGTAATGTTAGTTGAGGGATATATATTGACAGGGTGATCAAGATAATTGCAAATTAGGACTGTAACTCAGGTCAAATGGCAGAAAAACCTAATAATAAACATGTAAAACATTATGCAATCTTGTTAATTTTTTTATAATTATACAATCTTGCAAACTTGAGCTGTTGATAAAAGGACGAGTAAATGAAAGCAGGAAAAAAAAGGAGGTGGCAGAGTGGCACAGCTGGTAGAGCCGCTGTCTCACAGCACCAGAGATCCGGGTTCAATCCTGACCTCGGGTTCTAGCTGTATGGAATTTGCACATACCCCCTGTAACCGTGCGGGTTTCCTCCTGATGCTCCGGTTTCCTTACACATCCCAAAGACGTGTGGGTTTGTAGGTTAATTGGCCTCTGTAAATTGCCCCAGGGTGATCAAGATAATTGCAAATTAGAACTGACCAGAGAGATCAGTCCTACACTTCACCATCTCATGAAAAATGTGGCACCACAAGCGTTGAGCTACAATTTCTACACTGATCTGACCCATTAGTGCAATTCATCTCGAGCCCTGCGGATGGAAAGAAAACTTTGCCATAAGAATGAGGCACTGAGTTAAGATTTTGCACCGACTGCTTGCCTGAGGGATTGGAAGAGGAATGCAACTTGAACAAGTCACGGACAACAAATGGAGTCACAAGAGGCGGCAGATGCTGGAAACTGGAGCAAAACACAAAGTACTGGGGGAACTCAACAGGTCAGGCAGCATCTGGGGATGGAAAGAACAGACCATGTTTCAGGTCTTTTAGTTTAGTTCCGCGATACAGCGCGGAAACAGGCCCTTTGTCCCACCGAGTCTGCACCAACCAACGATCACCCATACACTAGTTCCATGTTATTCCAGTTTCACATCCTACACACTAGGAGCAACTTACAGAAGCCAATTAACCTGTATGTCTGTGGAATGTGGGAGGAATCTGGAGCACCCAAAGAAAACCCATGTGGTCACAGGGAGAACATACAAACTCTGTACAAACAGCAGGTTTGAACCTGGGTCTCTGGCACAGTAAGGGAGCAACTCTATCGCTGTGCCACTATGCTGCCCTGTGTCAGCACTATTCTTCAGGCTGATTGTAGTGAGGTTGGGTGGGGGGAGAAAGCTGGAAAAGAGAGGTGGAAGCAGGACAAAAGCTGATAAGTGAGGGGTGGATTCAGGTGAGGGAGTGTTTGATTTGTAGATGGGAGTGAGACTGGAGGTGAAACGGAGACAAAAGGGCGGCAGATAAGGTGGAGTAAAATGCAAAGCCAGAGGGAGAGACGTGGAAGGGTATGGGAGGGAAGAGTAGGGATAAAAGGGAAATAGGGGACCCAGGGATGTGAGAAGAGTGGAGATCGATAGATTCTTGATTTGTATGGGTGTCAGGGGTTGTGGGGAGAAGGCAGGAAAAAGGAGTTGAGAGGGAAAGATAGATCAGCCATGATTGAATGGCGGAGTAGACTTGATGTGACGAATGACCAAATTCTGCTCCTACAACTTATGAACTTATGAAGGGGAAAGAAGCAGGGTGATTTGGGCCATAGGAGTTGGTGGGAAAAATAGGAAATGGGTCTTTAAGACTGGTACCAATTCTCCTTCCAGCACAGTTTTGAGGGTGGCAGAATTGCAGACCTGTTTCCAACATATCAAAATGTCACAATTTAATGCACTTACTTAATCATCAGAAAATAGACAGTTAGAAATGTGGTTTTAATAGAAAATCCTATTATCTAAAAAATATTTTTATTGCATTTGGTAGGTTCTGCATCAATAAGTACTTTAAATTTGCAAAACAGTTGTCCAGTTATTTACCACAGTTACATTTCATTCCTGACTTGCATACACGTTCATAACATTAAATGGCCACATTAATCTAAACTGTTCAGGAAACCACATGAACAGATTTCCTGGTAGAAACAAGGAACTGCAGATGCTGGTTGATGCCAAAGATAGACACAAAGTGCTGAAGTAACTCAGCAAGTCGGGCAGCATTACTGGAGAAAAAGGATGGGTGATGGTTCGAGTCAGAACCCTTCTTCAGACTCTTCAGACCAGTTTGAAGAAGGCTCCCGACCCAAAACGTCACCCATCCTTTTTCGCAGTGATGCTTTCTGACTCACTGAGTTACTCCACCATTTTGTATCTTTTGTTCATTTTTTTAATAAATGGACAGATTGAAAATGTCCTACTGGGGAGTTGGTTCTGAGAGGGAGTGGGTTCATTTTTTTGTTATCTCATATTCTCATAATGTGTTTGGCTCAAGGCATCCACAGTACAGACATGTATCACGTCTGGTTGATTCATGAGCATGAACTATCCTGGGATTACACTGGCTGCAAAGGTGTACTGATCCAAAAATTGTAAAAGTGTAAAGTGCCTCTATTAGTTGATGCTAATGGTTGTTCTTGCTGGCTACAAAATAGTTTTTGTACCATCAGCTGTATTGTTCGAACGTTGAATAGCCATTCACACTAGTTCTATGTTATCCCACTTTCGTATCCACTCCTAGGGGCCATTTAGACAGGCCAATTAACACAAGGCTTTATAAGAAACTGCATTTCAAGTATTGTGAGCCGTTTTGGGGCCCATATCTGAGGAAAGATGTGCTGGCGTTGGAAGGGGGAAGATGAGGTTTATGAGAATGACTGGTTTAATGTATGATGAGCGTTTGACGGCACTGGGCCTGTACTCACTGGAGTTTAGAAGGATGAGGAGGGACCTCTTTCAAACTTACTGAATAGTGAAAGGCCTGGATAGAGTGGATGTGGAGAGGAGAGTATAGGACTAGTGGGAGAGTATAGGACCCGAATAAAAAGTCATGAGGAGGATTTTTTTTAAATCAGAGGGTGCGAATCTGTGGAATTCATTGCCACAGACATAAATTATTGGGTATTTTTAAAGCGGAGAATAAATTCTTGATTAGTGCAGGTGTCAAAGGTTATTGGGAAAAGGCAGGAGAATGGGGTTGAGAGGGAAAGATAGATCAGTCATTTTAGAGTATGACCAAATTGTGCCAAATGACCAAATGACCAAATCTTACGATTTATATGCTGATGAACCTCCAAATTCGTACATCTTTGGGACTGGGGTTAAACATTGGAAAAATGACAATATCTAGTGATAATTGGATAGGAGTGGAACAAATAACATTTGCCATTCAGTAATCTTTCCCCTTCCTGTGGGAACTGTTACCATTTGTCTTAAAATTTATATAGTAAAATACTTAATTAGCTTAGAAGACATGCATTGAAACAATAGCAGCAAAAGTTATTGCCTACAGTTGATAATTTCTCTCCACGCTGCCTTGGATTGTAAGTGTTCCCTTCAATTCTCTTCCTGAGAGCTACAATGTCTTAAAAATATTACTTGACTGACAGGGAAACTGCTGCACTCAAACGTTAAGAGATTTCTCTTGTCAAAAAGCATGCACATTTAGACCATTCCATTTTGTTTATGTGCCACTATAGCATTCAATAATTTGACAATCTTCATATGAACTGTAAAACATTCCTCCATAATGCTTTTAAAGATATTCCAGCATTCGAAAACAGTTGTGAATATTGAACTCAAGGGTTAACAATCTTCCAGTTATGTAAATAGGCCATTCACTGCACAGCTTCATGTTGTTAGGCATCTATTTACTTGACTTCAGGCGATGCATAACCTCAGCTTAAATCCTGCCCTGCCGTGTTGTATGTAGAAAATGAATAATTGCCCCTAATGTACTTTTCCTTTAGAGCGAAGGGTTCGCTAGTTAGATATTATGCTTTCCTCGTCCCTGAGAAATGTGATCCTGATTTTTTGCCTCAGCTCTTCCACTCACTCCATGTGGGAGGAAACAAAGCGGAGGTGGAAAATTAGAATAAAAATGAAGAATGCTCCCAGCCGTCTGTATATAGTGGTTGATGCTTTAAAGGTGCTGTGTGGTGTCAGACTTGGATGGTTTTCCCTGGAACTACAAAGATCAAATGGACACCTGATAGAAGTATATAAAATGATGAGCTACCGAGATAGACTGGACAGTTAGAACCTTTCTCCCAGGGTAGAAATGTCAGACTAAACGACCCAGTTTTAAGGTGAAATGGGCAAATTTTAAAGGAGATTTGTGTGGCAAGTATTTTTACACAGAGGGTCATGGGTGCCTGGAACGTGCTGCTAGGGGTGGTGTGGAGGCAGGTACAATTGTGCATATAAAAGGCTTTTAGAAAGGCACCTCAATGTACGGGGAATGGAGGGATATGGATCAAGTACAGGCAAATGAGATTAGTTTAACTTAGCATCATGTTTGGCACAGACATTGTGGGCCGAATGATCTGTTCCTGTGCTGTACCTTTCCATGTTCTATGGTCTAACTCTACTTTAGAGATACATGGACATTCACCAAGTCCACATTGACTAGCGATCACCTCGCATGCTAGCACTATCATACATACTAAGGACAATTTACAATTTTACCGAAGCCAATTAACCTCACAAATCAGTACGACTTTGGAGTGTGGGAGGAAACTGGGAGAATGCACAAATTCCATACCGACAGCACCCGTAGTCAGGATCGAACCTGGGTCTCTGACGCTGTGAGGCAGCAACTTTACCACTGTGCTACCCTCCCCATTCTGGGTGAGGAACTGATTGCAAATTGTGAAAATAATGTTTTTAAATGTTAAATATAAACTTTGTTCATTATATATATATATATATATATATATATACACACACATACATATATATATATATATATATATATATATATATATATATATATATATATATAAAGCAGTGCATGGCTTTCTTTACATTCACAGTATTGTTCAGTCCATAAATTTGTCGTGTTAAACATTTGTAATGTTAGCACACATTCTGTGTATTGGGTGATACAAACTTTAAGTGTCCGAGAGACTTTTTTCCTGGCTTAAGCCCCTCCATATCCAGTGGCTGAATGACACTAGACTGCAGTCTCTCCCCACAAAGCATTTGCGTTGCTGTACAAAGCTGGACACTGTGCCGGAGTATCTCAGCGGATCAGGCAGGATCTCTGAAGAACATGGATAGGTTACATTTCACGTCAGGACCCTTCTTCAAACCCGAAACGTCACCCATCTGTGCTCCCCAGAGATGCTGCCTGAACTGTTGAGTTATTCCATCAGTTTGTGTCCGGTTATGTATTAACCAGCAACTGCAGTACTTTGTTACGGCTGTGCCAACCTGTTTAATGCATCCCTTCGCACGTACTCCTGTGTACAGATTTTTAATCATGGAGTAACAGTATCTATGGCTTAATGAATGTATCATTCTTCCTGCACTTGCCATAGCAACAGGAAGGAAGGAATGCCCATTAAATTCACGGTGAGTTAAGTGGTGATTTATCAATGGCAATATCCCAGACCAATTGATAAGATTAGAACAGGAAACTACATCTTACAATTTACCATTTTCTGGAATAAATGCATACCCTACATCTTGTGCTTGTTACAAATAAAGTAACCTTAAAATGGAGCCTGTTCATTTGATGACTTTACAAAAAGCCTCGGTTGCCTTGGCAACACCTGTATAATTTTAATTAGCAAATAAAAAATAACAGAAGAATTCCTCTTGTAGCACAAAGATGTTATTCCTATTATTTTCTTTGAACCTCAGATTTGGTTAAGTTTATCGTTCACGAGGCTGATTATTCATGTATGAATAAAGACTAAAGAGCTAAGGCAGGATCTTTATCCTGCATGACCACAAGAATTCTATGTCTTCCTTCAACTGACAACCCAGAATTAACATTCTTCATAACTGAAGGCAGACTGTGAACCAATTATTATTGTTTATGAATTAGCTCAATAAATATTACACTGTGCAAAACATATTTCCCTCGCCTCAGTCATCCAGGTAGAACTGAGAAGAAGCAGGCAGCTAGACTAAAGGGCATATTTGAGGTATGTATATAGTTTGTAAAAAAAAACGCTTGTGCGATAAGACACAATTATTCAGTATCTCTTTAATATCATTTCACTGAGTACTCGCATACACAGAGGAAATGAAAAAACGTTGCTCAATCGGTTTCCATTCAGTGTAAAAATAAAAACAAAAAGGATAATACATAGGGCTTTAAAAACAAATTAAAATTACCATTTTTAAAAAGAAAGTAGGCCTAAAAATTAACAATATAATAAAAACAGTCATTCTGATCGACAGTGGCTTCACAGTGGCTTTACTTTGATAGGTGCCTAACTGTCAAAGTATGGGCGCGGTTGGATGTGTGGATGAGCGATATTTTAGGAGGGGACAAAGTCCGTTAATCAGTCTTATTGCCTGTGGGAAGAAGCTGAGGAGCATCCTGCTGGTTTTGCAGCTGATGCTCCTGTGCCTCTTCCCAGATGGCAGAATGGAAAAGATGTGATGTGATGGGTGGTAGGGGTCCTGGATGATGGAGATGGCTCTACTGATGTTCCTCTTCTTGTATATCTCACTATTAAGTGAGATATACAAGAATATAAAGACTTGTTCTGTAGTACATAATTGCTGTTGGACTAGAATAAGGTACCCGAACATGGTTGGAAGCTCCTAGGTCTGTTTCCACACTGTATCTCAAAACGAAACAAAACTAATCTTTTATGCCCCCTTATCACCTTCAGAGATCTGAGCAGAATTATTCCAAGATCCCACACCTTCCAATCTAGTCTTTATCAAGGTTTATCCTTTCTTAACCAAACAACTCTGTGTATCAAATTCTATCTGTGCACCCAACCATTCGTTTGATGATTCCCTGCAGGCTACAACTTCCTTTCTTGCTAGGCTTACGCTTATTATTGTCACATGTACCGAGGAACAGTAACAAGCTGTTTTACTTGTGTAATCTTAATTGATTATATTTTGCTTTTATTTTTGTAAAGAACCCAACTCTAACCCCGTTATTAACCACACCCTAGAGTGACTGGAGCATTCTACACACAAAAAAACCTAGAGTCACACTTGCTATCTAAACAAATCAAATATACCATAGATAAATACAATCAAGTCAAACAGAAGTACAATAAATAGAGCAAAGGTGAAAATAATTAAAATGCTGCTCAAGGAAACAAGTATTCTGTGCCAGATATTTAGAGAAATTATTTTCATGGATTTCAGAGAAATATGTAGAAATGTCACTATGGAAACAGGTTGTACAGTGAAGCAACCATGTAGCCCTGGTGATTTATCTTGATTGAACTAATCCTCCTACATTTTGCCTTCTTCCCATGGCATTTTATTCATCTTTTTTTCAAATACCTGTGCTATTTTTAATTTGTGAAATGGTCTGAGTCAGTGCCCAACTCCAGCAGTGCAATTCACAGCCTCACAACTTGTTTGGTGAAAGATTTCCTTTGCCACTCTGCTGTTAATCAGTTAAATTTAAGCTTGTTTCTCAGAATCCTCATTATGGTCTCATTCATACGTAAGTGCTCTCTCTGAAGGGGAATGCGATTGCAACTATTTTTTTTTAAAACTGAGTAACAAAATTGTTCCTCATTGACTACACTCAGCGTTCAACGCCATCGTCCCCTCCAAACCTGTTGTCAAACTCTGGGATAGATACAAAATGCTGGAGTAACTCAGCGGGTCAGGCAGCATCTATGGAGAGATGGAATGGGTGACGTTTTGGGTCGAGACCCTTCTTCAGTCTCGGGGAACTGGGTCTCAGCTCATCCCTATGTAACCGGATCCTCAACTTCCTCATTGCCGACCACACCAAGAATGAATAGGGGACAACACCGTCCTGGTGATGAAGAACATGATGAAGATACTTGTCACATGTACCCGTGTACATAGGCACAGTGAAAATCTTTGTTTTCAATCCAGTAAAATCATACTGTAGATAAGCACAATCTTACAATAGTGCAACGATTGTAGTGGAATAGCAGACTTCACCAAGACATTACACAAAGAGTCGGCATGTTTCTGGGTACGAAGTTTCACAGTTCTTAGAGTGTAGTCTTATCTTGGCCTTAAAGGTCTGTTGCACCGATCCTCTACTCTATCTGCTGCCATCTTAAAAATGGCCCTTTGTCCAGCATCCATGGTTGGAAAATGTAGGTAGGCACAAGAACGACCCTCATTGCGATTCCTTCCACTCTGGGTATGAGATCCAGGCCTTCTGGACAAGTTCCCGGTCTGCGGCATGGATATTTGGTCTGTGATGAGTGAGCAGAGCCTTCCCGACAGATCCTCTGTCTGCAGTTCATGGTAGGCAAGCCCCCGGCGGGTGAGCCAGCCATTCCAGGCGGGTCCTCAAGTAGCCTTCAACACAGGAGCACTTGCCAACAATACCACCATTGTTAGACAAATAATGAGTAATGATGAATCAGAGTACAGGAGAGAGATTGAAAATCTGATGGAATGGTGCCAGATCAACAATCTTGTTCTCAAAGTCAGCAAGACCAAGGACTTCAGGATTGGAAAGCCAAGGATCCACGAACCTATCTTCATCGATGGGACAGTGGTGAAAAGTGTAATCAGCTTCAGGTTTCAGGGCATGCACATACCTGCAGATCTGTCCCGGGCCCAACACATTGATGTGACCAAAAAGATACCTTGAGGATTGAAGCATGATGAATTCTGCTATGACAGACCAAAGATCTAAACAGTCATATGTCCAAAGTGCAACAACACTTCAACTTACCTGCCCTGGCATCAATCAATTTGCAAGCCTATGTGCCTCAATCAATGAAAGTAGTTTGACACTGCCTATTATGAATAGGAGGGAACTGCAGATGCTGGTTTACACCAAAGATAAACAAAAAATGCTGGGGTAATCAGCGGGACAGGCAGCATCTCTGGATAGAAGGATTGGGTGAACCTTCTGAACCTTCTGAATTTTATAGTCGGCAGGGAAGTACTCTGCATATCGCCAACTTGGACAATTTTACATTTTTATCAAGCCAATTAATCAAGCCAATTAACCTACAAACACGTACGTCTTTGGAGTGTGGGAGGAAACCGAGGCTCTTGGAGAAAACCCACGCAGTTCACGGGGAGAACGTACAAACTCCATACAGACAGCACCCATGGTCAGGTTCAAACCCGGGTCTCTGGCGCTGAAATTTGCTGTAAGGCAGCAACTCTACCGCTGTGCCACTGTGATATTTCGGGTCAAGACACTTCTTTACCTACTCTGTATTCTCTTCAATATTTTAGCACTTTTCCAATCACTTTAGTTTAGTTAAGTTTATTATTATTGTCACATGTACCGAGGTGCAGTGAAAAGCTTTTATGTTGTGTGCTATCCAGTCAGCCAGAAGACTATACATGATTACAATTACAGGTTCAGTTGCCTGATAACAGTTGGGAAGAAATTATCCCTGAATCTGGAATTTTTTTCCAATCTTATTTTTAACTTGTTTTCAAATCTTATTTTTCACTGATTTCAAATCTTATCTGCTCTGATTCAAGTACTGAGATTATTTCTCTCTCCATAGTTATATTTTCTATATTCAATCTGCAGAGTACCCTCTCTGTTACTTTAATATGCTTCAATTGTGTGCATCTGAATACAGCTTATCATAGAATGTGATTCTATTTTAGACGATATGAATTCATAATTTCACCACAACACCTACTTTTTGTTCCTGCTGCCCAAAACTGTGGATTGCATTGCTACACTTTAATCCCATTATGCTTTTGATAGCTTGTGAAACTGGGCAGTAAATTCTTCTGGCCTTTCACCTCAATCAATAATCACTAATATCCAAAATATAGTTATTTCTCTTTTCTCCCAACATTTCCCACCTGGCTTCTCACCATTACTCCCATTGTGCCTGTTGCATTGCAGAATTGACTACTTCATGCTGCTTAGTTTGGGGGAATTATAGACCCATAGAATCACACAGTGTGGTGTCCCAACTTTCCCACACAGACCAACATGCCCCATCTACACTAGTCCCACCTGCCAGCATTTGGCCCATATCCATCTCAACTTCTCTGAGGACGGATGAATGTGACGAGCAGTGAATGTTGTTTTGCCAATGTCTAGTTGAGGTTTATCGAGATGCGAACACATCTTTGCGAAAGAATTGTGTAGAGACGCGGGCCAAATCTTTGTTAATACTGAAACAGCATTGAAATATTGGCGTTGTTTTAGGATGACTAGTATTGTGGATATATTTTGTATTTGGTTAACAGTGAATCCGGGATTGGACTTTGAATGATGAAACGGTACCAAATAGTTTGTTCATATTTCCACTCCTTTGTTTTGGAGTTGGGTGTCAGTGGTGATCAGGCACAAGGAACCGCAGGGCATTTTCAGCAAAACACGGAGTATTGGAGTAACTGAGCCGGTCGGGCAACATCTGTGGAGGGAATGGACAGATGAAGTTTGGAGTCGGGACCCTTCTTCAGACTGAAGGATCGCAGTCAGTCCATCCTGAGGAGGCTATGAGAATGCAGGGTGACTTGGACAGTTTGGGAGAGTAAGCAGATGCATGGCAGATGAAGTTTAATATGGATAAATGTGAGGTTATCCACTTTGGTAGCAAAAGCAGGAAGGCAGATTACTAACTAAATGGCGTCAAGTTAGGAAAAGGGGAAGTACAACGGGATCTGGGGATTCTTGTTCATCAGTCTATGAAAGTAAGCATGCAGGTACTGCAGGCAATGAAGAAAGCGAGTGGCATGTTGGCCTTTATAAAAAGAGGAGTCGAGTATAGGAGCAAAGAGGTCCTTCTGCAGTTGTACAGGGCCCTAGTGAGACCGCACCTGGAGTATTGTGTGCAGTTTTGGTCCTCTAATTTGAGGAAGGACATTCTTGCTATTGAGTGAGTGCAGCGTAGGTTTACAAGGTTAATTCCCGGGATGGCAGGACTGTCGTATGCTGAGAGAATGGAGCGGCTGGGCTTGTACACTCTGGAGTTTAGAAGGATGAGAGGGAATCTTATTGAAACGTATAAGATTGTTAAGGGTTTGGACACGCTAGAGGCAGGAAACATGTTCCCGATGCTTGGGGAGTCCAGAACCAGGGGCCACAGTTCAAGAATAAGGAGTAAGCCATTTAGAACGGAGACGAGGAAACACTTTTTCTCACAGAGAGTTGTGAGTCTGTGAAATTCTCTTCCTCAGAGGGTGGTGGAGGCCGGTTCTCTGGATACTTTCAAGGGAGAGCTAGATAGGGCTCTTAAATATAGCGGAGTCAGGGGATATGGGGAGAAGGCAGGAACGGGGTACTGATTGGGGATGATCAGCCATGATCACATTGAATGGCGGTGCTGGCTCAAAGGGCCGAATGGCCTACTCCTGCACCTATTGTCTATTGTCTATTGTCTATAAACTTGTCCTGTCCATGTATCTTTCTAAATGTTTCTTAAACATCGTGATAGTAAATCCCCCATCTCCTCTTCTTGCAGCTCGTTCCCTTTATGTAAAATTATGTAAAGAAGTTTCCCCTCAAGTTTCTATTAAATCTTTCCTCCTTCACTCTTCTCTGCACCCTTTCCAGCTTGTCAACATCACTACAGGATAAGTTTTTTGATTTATACCATGTATGTGATACGCTACAATGAATCACACTTGGTGAAACAATGAGACAGCAAAAATTAAACAGGATCTACAAAAGGTAGACAAAACATGATCTGATTACTGCTCAGTCTGTACAAGTGAGATTGACACCTGTACTTCCAAGTACCCTCTTCCCCCTCACCTGCCAATAACTACCCATCCTCCCACAGACGTCAATTTTTCAGATTTCAGAGTCAATTTAGGTTTCGGTTTATCATTGTCATGTGTACCGAGGTACAGTGAAAAGGTTTGTTATGCATGCAATCAGAACAGATCAGATAAACCAGGCGTAAATACAATCAAGTCAAACTCAAGTACAATAGATGGAGCAAAGGCAAGGATACAGAATGCAGAATGTAATTCATGCAGCTATTAAATATATGTTTTAAAATAAGACGTGTAACAATAAGGTTGCCCTGAATGGTGAGAGATCTTGAAGCTCTCGTCAAGATAAAGTGGGAGATATGGGCCAGATGTTGGCAGCTGGGAACACATGTATCCCTGGAGGACGTCAGGGGATTTAGGAGCATACGTAAGAAGGAAATCAGTCGGGTTAAACGATGGCATGAGGTAACTCCAGCATCAGATAAAGTAGAACCCCATAGATTTTCTAAATATATTATGGGAATAATGGTAACTGGAGAGAGAATAGAGCCCCTCAGAAAGACTGGAGCCACAGAAGATAGTCAAGGACCTTAATGAATATTTTGACTTTGTTTTTTACAATCGTGCAAGACATGAGAAAGTTAACTGTAATATCTTGAGGACTGTCTGTATTACAGTCAAGGAGGCACTGGATGTCCCAAGATGTATGAAGGTGGATCAATAAACCTCCTGTTCCTGACCAGGTATCTCTATGGCTTTGTGCAGTGGATATCCTGTCTCATTCCTGCTCTTCACTTTCTATGACCTCCAGGTCAGCTTCAGGAAACTTAACTCTGAACTTTCCTCCACAGAAAGGTGAGATGGTGGCAGAGGAGATGGGTAAATGAATGCATTGCTGTCTACAGTTTAGTTTTCTATTATTGTCACGTGCATGGAGGTACAGTGAAGAGCTTTTAGGTGTGTTCTATCCAGTCAGCAAAAAGACTACATTATTACAATCAAGCCGCCCACAGTGAACAGATACAGGTGACACAGTGGCTCAGCGGTAGAGTTGCTGCCTTACAGTGCCAGAGACCTGGGTTCCATCCTGACTATGAGTGCTGTCTGTACGGAGTTTGTACGTTCTCCCCGTGACCTGCATGGGTTTTCTCCGGCAGCTCCGGTATCCTTCCACATTCCAAAATTGTACCTAGTGTGTCGGATAGTGATAGTGTACGGGGATTGCTGGTCGGCATGGACTTGTTAGCCCAAAGGGCCTGTTTCTGTGTTGTATCCCTAAACTAAATTAAACAGAAAGTCTCTCAAGTACTGGATCGTGAGGATTTTCCTGTTGTTACAATTTGACTTGAGATTCTCAATTCTGTTCCTCTCAGCCTGGCATGATATTCTTCAATGGGATCTGGTTGAGCTTTAATAGGTCCATTAGCCAGCTGCACTGGATGGTAATATGTGCCAGATGTTAGACTGGATAACTCTTCAAAAGCATTCAATGTTGGAGGAAGCTTTTTTAATTAAGCTGCTGAGAAGTTATGGAACATTTTACTTCTGCTAAAGTGAAATGTGCTAATTATTCTACAGATAATTATTCCTTATTTGCACCTTTCTGGCAAACTGATTAGTGACAGACATTTCCCCAACTTGAGTGATATACGGGGCAATTACAGCAACATTAACTTTGAAGGTAATTGTCAACAGCAATAACGGAGGACAGATATAAATGTAAGAAATTGATCATTTTATTTAATAGAAATGTAGGTGAAATCATGATGCATTTTTCTTGTTAAGTAGCAGCTGCATGCGGCGATTGTGTCAAAAGGTGCTGTGGTTCCGAGTAGAGGAATTATGTTCTTCTGAACATTTAGTTTAGTTTATTATTGTCACCTGTACCATGCTATAATAAAAAGCTTTTATATTGCGTGCTATTCAGTCAGCGAAACTATACATGATTACAATCAAGCCGTACATAGTGTAGAGAAACAGGTTAAAGGGGATAATGTTAGTGTAAGAGTCCAGTAAAATCCCATTAAAGATAGTCCAAGGGTCTCTAGTGGGGTCTGAGAGGTCAGGATTGCTCTTCATTTGGTGAGAGGATGTTTCAGTTGCCCGACAACAGCAATTTATAAAATAATTCATGACACATGGTCACTGGCCACAAATAAGGTAGATCTCATGTTCATAAATTCTAGGAGCAGAATTAGGTCATTCAGCCCATCAAGTCTACTCTGCCATTCAAGCATAGCTCATCTATCATTTCCTCTCAACACCATTATTCTGCCTTCTCCCCACAGCCCAACACTAATCAAGAATATGACAATTGCGGCCATCGAAATATCCATTGACTTGGCCTCCACAGCCTTCTGTCAGCATCTCATGGACAAAGTAAAAGAAGAAATACCAAAGACTAAAGTTTAGATGGAACATCGGGTTTACCAGGCAGGGCACAGGGTACAGTTCAACAGTTGCTAAAATTTAGATTAGCACCATTGATGACCATACAGTGCAGACTTTGAGTGAACAAAACAGGGAAGACATTTTGAAGAGAAACTTAGTGAGAGTGTGGATGACAATAGAATATAAAGGGGTCAAGAGGAAGGATATACAAGGAGATGCTTGAGGAAGGTGTCAAATGAAGGAGAGGAGAGGGAGAAGTGTGATGAGGTGAGGATGCACAGATATCCCGTTGCTTTTAGTGGGATGGCCAGAGGAAAAGTTAAATGCAAGTTGACACCAGAGTATAGCGACTCCTCGCATGCTCTTCCCAGAGTATCTACTATTATCCTCTACAATCGCTCTACTATTTTAAATCTCTTTTCAATTCTGTATTATTATGGAATGAGCTGCCCGAGGAGGTAGTTGAGGCAGGTGTTATCGCAACGTTTAAGAAACATTTAGACGGGTACATGGATAGCACAGGTTTAGACGGATATGGCACAAACATAGGCAGGTGAGACTTGTGCAGATGGGACATGTTTGCCGGCGTGGGCAAGTTGGGCCAAAGGGCCTGTTTCCATACTGTGTGATTCTATAACAATGACTCTACACTCTTCATTTTATTTACACCAAGATCAGATTGGTTCTTATAAAGGAAGAAAATACCTTCAATTTTTTATTGACATTTGGATTAGAGGAAGCTTGAGGCTACCGAGGGTGTTGTGTTAGTGATCAATGGCATGAAATGCAACCACCTTCGGCCTCTCTGTCTCTCTCAAAATGCCTTTGCTGAATTTCTCCAGTATATATGCTTCTGCAGTCTTTCTTTTTTGCTGAGCCATATATCAATTTTAAAAAATCCATTCCATTGTAGATATAGATGTCTTTGCTCATTTGATGATTGAACCATTTACTTCGTTTTCATGTGTCTTGTTTTCTGGGATCAGCTTCTTCCAATACCTACAGGTATTGATTCTGAAGATCCCTCTGAAGTTTCCATTAAATAATAAATTAACACTGGTGGAAGTAATAATAAAGATAAGCCTCAGATACTGGTTTATACCGAAGAGAGACACAAAATGCTGAAGTAACACAAAGGGTCAGGCAGGTTCTCTGGAGAAATTGGATGGGTGACATTTGGTTTGCAACCCTTCTTCAGACTGATTGTTGGGGATGGAACTGGAAGCATGAAAAGACCAAGAGAAATTAGGGGGGGGCCACAGATGACATCGTGGGGTGGTTCCCTGATAGGCCAATTGTTGTCTAGGGACGGTGTGATCTCAAGTGGGGTACATTGTTGTGAACTGTGGAACTGGTTAACTGACTTTTAATGGAGGAAGAGGGGGAGGAGTGTTTGTGTAAGTTACTTAAAGTTAGAGAATTCAACATTCATACTGCTGGGTTGTAAGCTACCCAGGCAAAATATGAGTTGCTGTCCCTCCAGTTTGCATGTGGATTACAATCAAGCCAGCCGCAGTGTATGTCTGCAGGATAAAGGGTGTTACAGATATAAAACGGCACAGGATAAATAGCTTTGTTAAACAGAGTTCTTCAGCAGCATTTTAAAGGAGGGAGAGTAGAGAATGAGGTGGAAATTCCAGAGCTAGGGGGTCTTAACAATGGAAGGACAGCCATCCATAACAGTGGGTTTAAAAATCAGTGATCCTCAAGGAGTCAGAATCACAAGTGTATTTCACACAATGGGTATTGGGTGTATGGAACGAGTTGCCGGAGGAGGTAGTTGAGGCAGGGACCATCACAATGTTCAAGAAACATTTAGACAGGTATATGGATAGGTCCGTTTTTGAGGGATATGGGTCAAGAGCAGGAAGGTGGGACTAGTGTAGATGGGACATGTTGGTCGGCGTGGGCAAGATGGGTTGAAGGGCCTGTTTCCATACTGTATGGCTCTCTGATTCTGGAGCACTCCATAACTAGGAGCCAATATAGGTCAATACAGTCTGAGAAGGCAAGGTTGAAGTATCATTTGAGGCTGTTCACAATTTGAATTTGTTTTATCTCTGCCTGTGGAAAGATAGAGTTTGGATGCTGTTTTAGCACAGCTGGTTTCTGGGTTAATTCACGTTGGATTGAAACATAATCAATGAACACACAACTTTGCACCAGGAGTGTAAAACAGCAGAGGATTTAATTGGAGTTACGTAAAACCGTGCAGTATGGAAGCCAGCGGGACATCATTCTAATAAAGCAAGTTGTTAAAAAGATTTTCCAACCAAGTTTTCAGTCTTTGGAAATATTATTCAAAGCCTGTGCTCTGAACTGGAAAATGCTGCATGCTAGAAATCTGCTGAGTGTTTCTGTTACACAAATAGGATTATTGCAATCAGTGATTTTTTTATGGCTACAAAGGTGCAGGTAAGCATATCTAATAAACAAGGAGCTGCAGATGCTGGTTTACAAAAAAGGACATCCTATCACCAACTCAACGTGGTCCCGACCAACCATTTATTCATTGGATACCCTTGGATTGTCTTTAATTGGAAGTCTTTACTGAACTTTATCTTGCACTAAACGTTACTCCCTTTATCCTGTATCTGTACAGTGTGGACGGCTTGTATGTAATCATGCATGACATAAACTGCGCGCTTGAAGAGATCGAGCACGTGGACAGGAAGCAACCTGCAACTACACGGAGCAGTGGAGCAGCAGTGGAGGACACCAACAGCTATGCTTGGCCAAGAAGACTCTGCAACGCTGCTGGGGCAATGGGCATTTATAGCCAGTTAAGAAACTCTGAACATAGACAGAAATATCTGGAGTAACTCAGCAGGTCAGACAGCATCCCTGGAGTAAAGGAATAGGTGACGTTTTGGATCGAGAACCTTCTTCAGGCTGCAAACCTGGCGACTCTTGTGTACGGTCTCAGTGTACCTTTCCTATACAGTTGTACCGAATTTGTGCTTATTTATAGTAATGCTTTTACTGAACTGTTTGCAAAAAAATAATTTTGTTGTACCTCGGTACATACCACCATAAAAGTATCATTGAACCATTGTAGGCTGTTCCAGCATTAATACATGGCCCACCACATTCCATCATTTTCCACTCAGAACACTTTATTTTTACACCTTTACTGAAGAAGGGTCCTGACCCAAAACATTATTTGTCCATTTCCCTCTCCAAATGCTGCCTGAACCGTTGAGTTCCTCCAGCACCTTCTGTTTTGCTCAAGATTCCAGCATCTGCAGTTTCTTGTGTCCTTATTTTTACTTTATCTATACTATCTAGTTCTAGTATTAAAGCTGGCTGTCCATCGATTTGGTAATTTATCTCCTGACCATGAATGCTCTTGTTTTATTCATTAATCTGTTAGATGGCACCTATTCAAAGATCTTTAGGAAATATTAATAAATAACAACTACTCCAAAATGCTTGCCTGCTCATATTGTACCTCTTCCAAGAATTGAAGTCAGTCAGGCAAGAACAACCCTTTTGAAATATGTGCTGACTGTTCAAAATACATGTGGTTTTCAAATGTTTCATTATTTTGCTTGTTGGCTTGCATTCCATTATATATTTTCGATCTTTGCTGTAAAGCTGTAACAGCTGTATGATGCAGCGCATGATTCCCAATGCTTCTGAAATGTTGATCAATCATGGTAGCTTGTATCAGCCCTGCAGACACCCTTTTCTTTTGATGGTAATTGTAATGGTAATGGCATCCCTATCTGCCCTCTGGATTCATTTAATTTGACCAATATAATTTGTCTAGTCCAATGGTTTCATTCTTTGGGTTTAATTTGTTTATTTAATATCTCTGCTGCATTTTAAAGTTCTCTTCATACAGTCATGGAGTCATAGAGCACAGAAAGAGGCTCTTCTGCCCAACTCATCCATGCCAACCATGATGCCCCATTTACGCCAGTCCCATTTATCTGTGTTTGACACATATCCATCAAAACCGTAAAGGACACAAAGTGCTGGATTATCTCAGCAGGTCAGACAGAATCTGCGGAGAACATGTAAAGGTGCCGCTTCTGGTCAAGACCCCACTTCAGTCTCAACATGAAACAAGACCTATCCATGTTCTCCAGAGATGCTGCCTGACCCATTGAGTTACTCCAGCCCTTTGTGTCCTTTTGTGTATTAACTAGAATCTGCAGTTGGTTGTTTCTCCATCTAAACCACTCTCAGTGTGAATCCTTTCTCTATATCGCATCCAACTGATTTATCTCCTGGTAAATAATGAAGCAACATAATATTTTATTTTCTCTGTTGTTTAGAAGTGACTGTAATGTTATCCTGTCCATCATTTTACGGCACTTTCTCTTCCTAACAATGTTATTTATCCGACTGTGGAATATTTTACTAACTTAATGTGGAACGTAGCCTCAACTCATTTTGCATAAATGCTCAGAGGAGATATAATACTGAGCCAGAGAGACAAATTTGCCTCAATAGCCTGAATTCTAAGGGGAGTCTTAAAGAGGGAAAGTGTGGTGGAATGGATTAGGAAGAAAATTCCCCAGTGTGAACCTGGCAACTAAAAGCAAGTATGGCAGTCATCTGAGAACAACTTTAGGACCTGCAGTGATGCCTTTGCTACTGAAAAATTAATTGTTATTTAACATCAAAACCCACACATGACTAGTTAGCTGAGCGTGTTGCTGCAACTGGGCTGTGCCAGTCAGTTGCTTCCAGAAGACTGGTGGGAAGACGTTCAAGATAAAGGAATCACTAGGAGGTAGTGACCGTAATATGATAAGTTTTAATCTGCAATTTGAGAGGGAGAAGGTTAAATCAGAAGTGTCAGTGTAGCAGTTGAACAAAGGGGATTATGAAGGCATGAGAGAGGAGCTGGCCAAGGTCGATTGGAAAAGGATCCTAGCAGGAATAACGGTGGAACAGCAATGGCAGGAATAATCCAGAAGATGCAGAATCATTTCATTCCAAAGAGGAAGAAAGATTCTAAGGGGAGGAAGAGGCAACCGTGGCTGACAAGGGAAGTTAGGGATGAAATAAAACTAACAGAAAAGGTGAATAACATAGCAAAGAGTAGCGGGAAGCCAGAGAATTGGGAAACTTTTAAAGGACAACAGCAGGTAACAAAAAGGGCAATACGGGATGAAAAGATGAAGCACGAGGATAAGCTGGCCAAGAATATAAAGAAGGAGAGTAAAAGCTTCTTTAGGTATGTTAAGAGAAAAAGATTAGTAAAGACAAATGTGGGTCCCTTGAAGGCAGAAACAGGTGAAATTATTATGGAGAACAAGGAAATGGCAGAAGAGTTGAACAGGTACTTTGGTTCTGTCTTCACTAAAGAGGACACAAACAATCTCCAGGATGTACTAGAGGACAGAGGATCTAGGGAGACAGAGGAACTGAAAGAAATTTGCATTAGGCAAGAAATAGTATTGGGTAGACTGATAGAACTAAAGGCTGACAAATCCCCTGGGCCTAATGGTCTGCATCCCAGGGTGCTCAAGGAGGTGGCTCTAGAAATCATCGCTGCATTGGTGATCATTTCCCAATGTTCTATAGATTCAGGATCAGATGCTATGGATAGGAGGGTAGCTAATGTCATCCCACTTTTCAAGAAAGGAGCGAGAGAGAAAAATGGGAATTATAGACCAGTTAGCCTGACATCGGTGGTGGGGAAGGTGCTGGAGTCAATTATTAAAGAGGTAATAATGGGGCATTTAGATAGCAGTAAAAGGATTAGTCCAAGTCAGCATGGATTTATGAAGGTGAAATCCTGCTTGACTAATCTTCTGGAATTTTTTGAGGATGTGAAAAATAAAATGGATGAAGGAGACCCAATGAATGTAGTGTATCTGGACTTTCAGAATGCCTTTGATAAGGTCCCACACAGGAGATTAGTGGGCAAAAGTAGAGCACACACTATTGGGGTAGGTATTGACATGGATAGAGAATTGGTTGGCAGACAGTAAACACAGAGTAGGAATATATGGGTCTCTGTCAGAATGGCAGGCAGTGGCGAGTGGAGTGCCCGCAAGGCTCGGTGCTGGGGCCACAACTATTTACAATATATATTAATGATTTAGATCAGGGGTCGGCAACCTTGTTCTGCATAGGGGCCAGGACACATGTCTGTGAGCGAATGGCGGGCCACATCTATCACGTGCACATATGGATCCCACCTCCATCCCGCCCCAGATGGCAGGCATCAAATCACGTGTTCACAGAAGGTAGACAAAAATGCTGGAGAAACTCAGAGAGTGAGGCAGCCTAATGCAATCCTTGCATGTCTCACCCGCTGAGTTTCTCCAGCATTTTTGTCTACCTTCAATTTTTTTCAGCATCTACAGTTCTTTCTTATACGTGTTCACAGAGGGTCCGCGGCCGTGCTGGCGGCTTTGTGCGGGATACGGTACAGCCAGAGCTCGGCGCTCGGTGCTCAGCTGCTCTCGGCGCTCGGCCGCGCTTGGCCGCGCTTGGCGGGCCAGATGATTACGGGGAAAAAAGTCCACCTGTGGGCCGGATGATTTCGGGTTACAGGCCGCATTTGACCCAGGGGCCATAGGTTGCCGACCCCTGATTTAGATGATAGGATTAAAAGTAACACTAACACATTTGCAGATGACACAAAGCTGGGTGGTAGTGTGACCTGCGAAGAGGATGCTAGGAGGTTGCAGGGTGACTTGGACAGATTGAGTGAGTGGGCAAATGCATGGCAGATGCAATACAATATAGAAAAATGTGGAAAAAAATTAGGAAAAGGGGAAGTGCAACGAGACGTGGGTGTCCTTGTACATCCATCCCTGAAAGTAAAGATGCAGGTACAGCAGGCAGTGAAGAAAGCTAATGGCATGTTGGCCTTCACAATGAGAGGATTTGAGTATAGGAGCAAAGAGGCCCTTCTGCAGTTGTACAGGGCCTTGGTGAGACAACACCTGGAGTATTGTGTACAGTTTTGGTCTCCAAATTTGAGGAAGGACAACTTTGCTGTTGAGTCAGTGTAGCGTAGGTTCACACGGTTAATCCCCAGGATGGCGGGTCTGTCATATAAGGAAAGATTGGAATGGCTGGGCTTGTATTCACTGGAATTTAGAAGGATGAGAGGTCCGAGAACACTAACGCAATTATCAAAAAAGTTCATCAGTGCCTCTACTTCCTGAGAAGATTACGAAGAGTCGGATTGTCAAGGAAGACTCTCTCTAACTTCTACAGTTGCACAGTCGAGAGCATGCTGACCGGTTGCATCGTGGCTTGGTTCGGCAATTTGAGCGCCCTGGAGAGGAAAAGACTACAAAAAGTAGTAAACACTGCCCAGTCCATCATCGGCTCTGACCTTCCTTCCATCGAGGGGATTTATCGCAGTCGCTGCCTCAAAAAGGCTGGCAGTATCATCAAAGACCCACACCATCCTGGCCACACACTCATCTCCCTGCTACATTCAGGTAGAAGGTACAGGAGCCTGAAGACTGCAACAACCAGGTTCAGGAATAGCTACTTCCCCTCAGCCATCAGGCTATTAAACCTGGCTCGGACAAAACTCTGATTATTAGCAACCACTTTCTGTTATTTGCACTACCAGTTTATTTATTCATGTGTGTATATATTTATATCATGGTATATGGACACATTTATCTGTTTTGTAGTAAATGCCTACTATTTTCTGTGTGCTTAAGCAAAGCAAGAATTTCATTGTCCTATGCAGGGGCACATGATAATAAACTCACTTGAACTTGAACTTGAACTTGAATCTTATAGAAACATATGAAATTATAAAAAGACTGGACAAGCTAGTTGCAGGAGAAATGTTCCCAATGTTGGGGGAGTCTAGAACAAGGGGCCACAGTCTAAGAATAAAGGGAAGGCCATTTAAAACTGAGATGAGAAAAAAACTTCTTCACCCAGAGAGTTGTGAATTTGTGGAATTCTCTGCCACAGAAGGCAGTGGAGACCAATTAACTGGATGAATTTAGAAGAGAGTTAGATAGAGCTCAAGGGGCTAGCAGAATCAAGGGATATGGGAAGAAGGCAGGCACGGGTTACTGATCGTGGATGATCAGCCATGATCACAATGAATGGCGGTGCAGGCCCGAAGGGCCAAATGGCCTCCCCCTGCACCTATTTTCTATGTTTTTAAGAAGCGAAGTAAAACAGGAATGTTTTTTTTTATACTGCTGGAATACGTGTAATAATGTGGTTTAAAAATTGGGTTCTGACTACACGCCAAATAAAGTTGTGATATGATTTCTTCAAAAATCATGAGGGGAATAAATAGGGTAGAAATATCTATTTACTTGGCCTCCACAGCCGTCTGTGGCAATGAATTATTCAGATTCACCACCCTTTTACGAACGGAATTCCTCCTTATCTCCTTCCTAAAGGTGCATCCTTTTATTCTGAGGCTATGGCCTCTGGTCCTGGACTACCCCACTAGTGGAAACACACTCCCCACATCCACTCTATCCAGGCCTTTCACTATCCGGTAAGTTTCAATGAGGTCTCCCCTCATCCTTCCAAACTCCAGCGAGTATAGGCTCATTGCCGTCAAACGCTCATCACATGTTCACCCAATCATTCCCGGGATCATTCTCGTAAACCTCCTCTGGACCCTCTCCAATGCCAGCACATCCTTCCTCAGATATGGGGCCCAAAACTATTCACAATAGCCATTCATTATAATGCTGGATCTTTCAATGAATTTCTGTTTGCCTGTTCGAGTGCTCGCAATATGGTTTAATTCATTCTTCAAGGAACACCATCAAATTGATTATATCGATATAACAGCAACCACTTTCTGTTATTTGCACTACCAGTTTATTTATTCATGTGTGTATATATTTATATCATGGTATATGGACACATTTTTCTGCTTTGTAGTAAATGCCTACTATTTTCTGTGTGCTTAAGCAAAGCAAGAATTTTATTGTCCTATACAGGGACACATGACAATAAACTCACTTGAACTTGAACTTGATTTAGTCATGCAGCTCTGTGCTCCAGCAGGCAATGGCTTTCTTGTGAATTACTTACTCACTGTAGTACTTCAATACCAAAGCGCTCTTGGATTGTGCAAATCCAAAACCTCTGGGAAGGATAGTGTTAAATTTCGCTCTAGACAATTAGATGTTATACTCCGGCCCCGCTCTGCAGTACAAGTACTTAAATATATGCTTCAGGAGGTAATTACACAGAGTCCTATTATCTCAGGGAAAGCCTTAATTAGGTTTGAGACAAGGTGCTTGGTTATTCAAGAAATACTCTTCAAGTAATAACTGCGATGACAGGTTTCTCAGAAACTCAATAATGTAGCCAATTTTTTTTTGTGCATTGTTAATTTGATGGTGTTTAACAGTTAATAGTGGTTGAGTTCCCATATATGAGCAATGATCTTATGGACGTGTATAAAACCATTAAAACGAATAGATAGAGTAAATGGAGTCTTTTACCCAGAGTAGGGTAATCGCAAACCAGAAGACATAGGTTTAAGGTGAGGGGGAAAAGATTTAATAGGAACCTGAGGGGCTACTTTTTTACACAAAGGGTGGTAAGTTTATAGAATGCGCGGTCAGAGGAGATAGTTGAGGCAGATATTATAACAAGATTAAAAAAAACATTTGGACAGATACATGGATAGGACAGGTTCAAGTCAAGTCAAGAGTCAAGAGAGTTTATTGTCATATGTCCCAGATAGGACAATGAAATTCTTGCTTTGCATCAGCACAATGGAATATAGTAGGCACAAATACAGACCATATCATATCAGTGTGTCCATACACCATTATATAAATATATACACACATCAATAAATAAGCAGATAAAGTGCAAATAAACAGATAATGGTCTATTAGTGTTCAGAGATTTGTTTAAGTTGAGTTTAATAGCCTGATGGCTGTGGGGAAGTTGCTATTTCTGAACCTGGACGTTGCAGTCTTCAGGCTCCTGTACCTTCTACCTGAAGGTAGCGGGGAGATGAGTGTGTGGCCAGGATGGTGTGAGTCCTTGATGATGCTGCCAGCCTTTTTTTGTGGCAGTGACTGGTTTAGAAGGATATGGGCCCAAGTAGTGTAGATTGGGCATCTTGGTCGATGTTGGCAGGTTGGACTGTAGGGCATGTTTCTAGACTGTATGACTCTACGACTCTCTAATAAGACTTACAAACATTCATTTATTTAGGTCGAAAATTGTTTCAAGGTACTTCATGGAGGCCCATTCATGTCTGACTGTATACAAGTTCAGTTTGCTACAATATTAGCGATTTAAAGTGAAATTTAAAACCACCTCTTTTGCTAAATCTAAAGTTTTTATGGACACAGTGAACATTTATTCTGATCAATTAAATATATCACCCTTAATTTCTGCTCTTTGGTTTAAGTTTTTCAGCCTTCTTTCAGAACTATTTTGCTGCTTAATTCACCTCTAATGTTTTTTTGTTTTTTTAGTTTAGTTTATTGTCATGTGTACCGAGCTACAATGAAAAGCAATTTGTTGCGTGCCATCCAGTCTGCAGAAAGACTATACATGATTACAATCAAGGCGTCCACAGATACAGGATAAAGGGAATAACGATTAGTGCAAGACAAAGTCCAGTAATGTCCGATTAAGATAGAGTGAGGGTCTTCAATAAGGTAGATGGTAGATAGACACTAAATGCTGGAGTACCTCTGTGGGACAGGCAGCATCTCTGGAGAGAAGGAATGGGTGACGTTTCGGATCGAGAACCTACTTCAGACTGATGTCTGACATTTCGGGTCGAGACCCTTCTTCAGACGTACACCCCAGCGGTATGAACATTGACTTCTCTAACTTCAGATAGCCCTTGCTTTTGCTCTCCATCCCCTCCGCCTTCCCACTTCTCCCACTAGTCTTACTGTCTCCAACTACATTATATCTTTGTCCCGCCCCCTCCCCTGACATCAGTCTGAAGAAGGATCTCGACCCAAAACTTCACCCATTCCTTCTCTCCAGATATGCTGCCTGACCCACTGAGTTACTCCATCATTTTGTGTCTAATCTCAATTTTTAGTTACATTAACTAAACTAAAGTCAACTATCCACTAGCTAAAGCCAATCGACACCAAAATTACCCATTATTCCCACTCCCTAATTTCTGCGCGTGAATTATTCCTCATTCAATAGTCCATTAAACTAAGCTCTAATTTTGTTTAATACATTCATTTGTGGCACATTTCCATAGACCACTTGAAAATCTAAATGAACCATTACAATCAATATTTCCATTATCAATTCTACTATTAGCAGCTCAAAAAACTTCAACAGATTTGTCTTTAATAAGTCCATGTTGTTTCTGCCCAATCCTATTAATATTTTCTAAGTGCTTGTTAACAATTCCTTAATAATAAATGTCTGCAAGTTCCAACCGTTAATGCCAAAATAATTGGTGGATAACTCTCTGTTTTCTAACCTCTTTAATTCTTAAATAGCGGGGCTGTATGTGCTACTCTCTCATCTGGGGAAGCAGGATTACAATCTACGGATTTTCTGAAAATGCAATCATTGTCTCTATTGCCATCTCTTGCGAAACACTAAGACGTAGGACTTCAATCCATGTGAATTCAATACTAATTTTTCACTAATGATAATTTCTGTTCAGTTCATCCTAGACCTGCAATTTTCCTCTGTTTCCCAGGTTCGTGTGCCCTCTTCCATGAAGATAGATGTAAAATAATGCCCTTGGTATTTTCTTATTGTCCACCAATATTTCTTCTGCATTTTCTGTAAAGGGGTTCCCATTAACTCCCGCTCACCTCTTCTTTTTCCGAATACGAATTAAGGCTTTCATGCTTCTTGCTAAGCTACATCTGTATTCTAATATTTTTGTCGCCATCAATCTTTTGGGCCTTCTTTGCTGATTTCTGATATTGTTTGCAATCCTCAGGCATCCAGCTTTTTCGGGCAATGTTATGCATCTTTGCCTTTGATCTAGTACTATCTTTTATTTTTCTTAATATCCACAACCAGACTACTTTTCTTGTTCGACAGATGTTCACATGTACAGTATCTCCTCTAACCTCATCTATTGCATTACAGGTGTCTGAGGTTATGGGGAGAAGGCAGGAGAATTGGGTTAGGAGGGAGAGATAGATCAGCCATGATTGAATGATGGAGTAGACATGATGGGTCGAATGGCCTAATTCTACTCCTATCCCTTGTGACCTTATTACCTTTTGATCCCGTATTCCCGATGTGGGCTCCTGTACAACGGCAAGACCAAACAGACTCGGCAACCGTTTCGCTGAACACTTACACCTGGTCTGCTTAGGCCTATGGGATCTCCCAGTTGCCAAATATTTCAACTCCCCTGATTTGTTTTCTCCTGGGCCTCCTCCGTTGCCAGAGTGAGGCCACGGGCAAATTGGAGGAACAGCACCTCATATTTTGCTTGGGTAGCTTACAATCCATCGGTATGAACATTGAATTCTCTAATTTTAAGTAACTTCATCTCATACTCCCCTGCCCTCCCTCCTTGCCCCCTTCCTCCACCCTAGTCGTTTTACTAGTTCCATTCTTCTCCACACTGTTTCTGTTGAGATCACACCTTCCCTAGCGAACAATGGATCTACCAGGCACCGCCTTTTCTTGTCTCATGCTCTCCCCCCCACCCCCTGTATTATAGTCGATATTAGTTCTCGAAAGTTGAGACACAAGGAACTGCAGGTGGTGGAATCTTGAGCAAAACACAGAGTGCTAGAGCAACACATCAGGTCAGGCTGCATCTGTGGAGGGAATGGATAGGCGACAAAACTACTGGTTTGTTTCGTTCTGTAAGTGTTGCCCATTGCTTAATTGTTAGTCATGATTTTCAGTTTTATTTCCCAAACCATTATAAGTAATTCACACCTCATCCCCTTGAAGTTTGTTTTATTGTAATTTAACACCCTGGCTTCAAATTGAGCTAAATCATTTTCAGGTTTTATATAACCAGAACTCTCTTCTCACTGAAGTAACCTACTCATCAATAAACACATCATTATGAACTTTGTATTCAGAAGGATGTTGCACTAAAAAAAACACACTGTGCTTTTAGCTGGTTCCACAGATTTAATATTTCAGACATCGTCACCTTTATTTTTAAAGAATTCAGTTAAGTTAGTCACGATTATGTTAATTTTTTAGAAACCCAATTTTAATTACACTATCGTTTATTTTTAATTAATTCCTTCATTTAGCAAAGATTTTCTACCTTTCCTGAATGTGAAGTTGAACAAGTCAGCCTCAAGCTCGTTGGGTTAGTTCCATCTTCCTTTTTGAACAAAGGAAATATTGTTTATGTTTTGGCAGTTTTGCAGCACTATTTCTTTTACCATAAAATAAAAACACAGGAAAACAAGTTACCCCAGTCACTCCCTCTTCTCCCCTCTCCCATCAGGCAAGGGGTACAGAAGTATGCACACCTCCAGATTCAGGGACAGTTTCTTCCAAGCTGACACCAGGCAACTGAACCATCCTTATCAGTTATCACCAATTAGAGAGCAGTCCTGTTTAAAAAAGAACTGCAGATGCTGGAAAAATCAAAGGTAGACGAAAAATGCTGGAGAAGCTTAGCGGGTGAGGCAGCATCTATGGAGAGAAGGAATTGCCGACATTTCAGGTCGCGACCCTTCTTCAGTCTGACGAAGGGTCGCGACCCGAAACGTCGCCAATTCTTTCTCTGCGTAGATGCTGCCTCACCCGCTGAGTTTCCCCAGCATGTTTTGTCTACCTAGAGAGCAATCCTGAGGACTTTGCGCCTTCCCTCATAATGGGAACCATTGTGGGGGGATGATTTTATGTTTAAATTTCTTTATTATTGTTATGTTGTATTCTTTTTTAATGTGCTGCAATGGCAATCTGCATTTCACTACACCAATTGGTGTATAGGACAAATAAAGAACCTTTGAACCTTTGATCTGCCATCTACCTCATTTGAGATCCTTGGACTTTCATTTTTTTTAATTTATTTTTTTATTAGAAGTAAGTACAATAATGTGGTACCTTGTAGATACCTATTATATATTGACATGTTACATTTTATGTACAGCTTTTTTTTAGCAGTAAAAGAAAGAAAAGAAAGAGAATAGTAGAAAAATAGAGAAGTGCGTGATACCGAACAGTGAGAAGAAGGAAAGAAGAAAAGAGAGAGAATAGAGAGATATAGAAAGAAGAGATAGAAAACAGGAGATTGAAGGAGAAATAGCTATTTATTATTCTTGACCACCCTTCACCCGATTCTGAAACGGTTTATTTCTACGGTTATGTTGCACCATATGCTTGTAAGAAGTCGATAAATGGAGACCAAATCATTAAGAATTGGTCTGCTTTGTCTGTTAGGAGGAGTCGCATTTCTTCAAGATGTGAGGTTTCCGACATGTTTGAAATCCACATTTTCAACGTTGGTATGGATGTATTTTTCCAAAATTTAAGTATGTTTTTTTGCCGTTATTAAACCATAATTAAGGAAGGATTTTTGAAACATATTCAGTTTATTCCCATCTTCCATTGATCCGAATATAATCATTTCAATGTTAGGGTCAAGTTTTATCTTAAATTCTTGGACTTTCATTAATCGGACATTAATGGACTTAATCTTGCACTGAATGTTATTCCTTTTATCCTGTATCTGCACACTGTGCGTTACTTTGTTGTAATCATGTATAGTCTTTCCGCTGACTGGATAGCATGCAACAAAAACTGTAACAATAACATAACAATAAACTAAACTGATACTAAAAAAATCAAACAGTGTGATCAAAGGCTTACAAAGTAAAGCATGTCACAATTTTGTCTGCTATTCTTTTAAATCTGGGCTCCATTCTCTTCTTTAAAGCCTCAATATATTACTTCAATCACCATTTGTATTTTACATTCAACATTAATTTTCTTTGTGAGTTTCCAATATTCATAAGGAGAAACCAATCATGAATATCAATGTTCAAATAACGAGCCATGTAATTTAATTAACATAAAATGAATGAACACACTGGTGCCTGTTTAATGGCTAAACATGCAGATTAAGTCAGAAATAACACTTGGCTTTCCTTTTAGAAATGCCTTTGGCAACATTTAAGAAAATATTTGAGTTTAGTAATTTTTAAACAGCCTGCATATATATAGTAATTTCTATATTTGTTTGCAAAGTTTTTATTTTCTTCTATTTTCTTACTCGCAAACATTTTTTACACAGACTGATGGAACTCACCACCAAAGTGAAGATTTGTAATTTAAAAAGCAAATGAAATCTTACTAAAAATGTGTTGAATTGAATAAAACTCACGTCTCTGAATAAAATCTTCTATCATGTTCCATTGCTATGTTTCTTTAAAAAGTTAATGTATTTCATTGCAAACATTGTTATTTTGCTCAGCAATTGGTCAGTTCTCCTTTTTCGCCTTTAATTGTCTGCTGTTAAATATGATTCCATTGGACCAATTAAGAAAAGTAAAAGACAAATCATAATTGGAGAAGATATGAACAGAGATATGTAGCTGGTTTATACCAAAGATAGACACAAAGTGCTAGAGTAACCCAGCGGGTCAGGCAGCATCTGTGGAGAACAAGGATGGGTGATGTTTCGGGTCAGGACCCTTCTTCAGACTGAAAGTACAGGGGAGGGAACTGGAGGTAAGAAAAGACCAGAACAAATCAGAGCCAGCAATAGACGACCAAGGAAGTGTAGAGCCCATAATGGGCCATAGTTGGCTGGAGAAGAGGTGATAATGAAGGGATACAAGGATGTCAACAGTGGAAGTAGCAGGGTTACTTGACATTAGATAAATCAACGTTCATACCACTGGATTGTAAACTGTTCAGGGATTGAATTTAACTGTGTGACCATAAATATATCGGTTTATTTGAAGACACAAGGAATTGCAGATGTTGGAATCTTAAACAAAATACAAAGTGGTGGAGGAATTCAACAGGTCTGGCAGCATCTGTCGAGGGAATGGGCAGGCAACGTTTCAGGTCAGGACCCTTCTTTAAACTCAAGAAGAGTCTTCAGAATCTAAAGTAGCGCTGAGACCACAAACGTTATCTGACCGTTCTTGCCTGAGTTACTGCCTGACCTGTTGAGTTCCTCCAGCACACTGTGCTAATGTCAGTTTACTTATCTGTTTGAAATTCTTGTGTGTGTTATTTTAGCATATTTAGCATACCGGCCCGTTTGCGGAGCACGGATTCAGCCGCGGGACTGACTTACCATCACCCGGTGGGGTCACAACATCAGAGGCTTGGATTGCCTCAGCGCAGAGGGAGAGCAAGGAGGGAAGAGACAATGACTTTGGGACTTTAAACTTTGTTGAGTGTTTGTTATTTATTCTATGTTATGACTGCAGGCTAAACCATTTCGTTGCACTAAAAAGTGCAATGACAATAAATTGAATCCAATCCAATCCAATCCAATATTTATCAATCTGTTAATTTTGTGAATAGAGGAAATTTCCACAATCACCTTCCCAATATACAGTGCCCACCATAATGTTTGGGACAAAGACCCACATTTATTTATTTGCCTCTGTACTCCATAATTTGAGATTTGTAATAGAAAATAAATCACATGTGGTTAAAGTGATCATTGTCTGATTTGATTAAAGGCTATTTTTATACATTTTGGTTTCACCATGTAGAAAATACAATTGTGTTTATACATAGTCCCCCCCCATTTCAGGGCACCATAATGTTTGGGACACATGGCATCACAGGTGTTTGTAATTACTCAGCTGTGTTTAATTGCCTCCTTAATGTAGGTATAAGAGAGCTCTCAGCACCTAGACTTTCCTCCAGTCTTTCCATCACTTTTGGAAACTTTTATTGCTGTTTATCAACATGAGGACCAAAGTTGTGCCAATGAAAGTCAAAGAAGCCATTATGCGACTGAGAAACAAGAATAAAACTGTTAGAGACATCAGCCAAACCTTAGGCTTACCAAAATCAACTGTTTGGAACATCATTAAGAAGAAAGAGAGCACCGGTGAGCTTACTAATCGCAAAAGGACTGGCAGGCCAAGAAAGACCTCCACAGCTGATGACAGAAAAATTCTCTCTATAATAAAGAAAAATCCCCAAACAGCTGTCCGACAGATCAGAAACACTCTTCAGGAGTCAAGTGTGGATTTGTCAATGACCACTGTCCGCTGAAGACTTCATGAACATAAATACAGAGGCTACAGTGCAATATGCAAACCACTGGTTAGCCGCAGAAATAGGATGGCCAGGTTACAGTTTGCCAAGAAGTACTTAAAAGAGGAAACACAGATCTGGAAAAAGGTCTTGTGGACAGATGAGATGAAGATTAACATATCAGACTGATGGCAAGAGCAAAATATGGAGGAGAGAAGGAACTGCCCAAGATCCAAAGCATATCACCTCATCTGTGAAACATGGTGGTGGGGGTGTTATGGCCTGGGCATGTATGGCTGCTGAAGGTACTGGGTCACTTATCTTCATTGATGATACAACTGCTGATGGTAGTAGCATAATGAATTCTGAAGTGTATAGACACATCCTATCTGCTCAAGTTCAAACAAACGCCTCAAAACTCATTGGCCGGCGGTTCATTCTACAGCAAGACAATGATCCCAAACATACTGCTAAAACAACAAAGGAGTTTTTCAAAGTTAAAAAATGGTCAATTCCTGAGTGGCCGAGTCAGTCACCCGATCTGAACCCAATTGAGCATGTATTTTATATGCTGAAGAGAAAACGTGAGGTTTCCCTGAGTGCTCCGGTTTATTCCCAAACTCCAAAGGCATGTAGGTCTGTAGGTTAATTGGCTTCAGTAAAGATTGTAAATTGTCCCTAGTGTGCAGGATAGTGCTAGCGTAAGGGGTTCACTGGTCGACACGGAAAGGGCCTGTTTCCACGCTGTATCTCTAAATGAAACTAAGCATACCAATCAGTATCTTACCGGAATGTGCATTTTGCTGGCTCAGACGACCTTGTGAAAACCTTAATTCATCAAAACAGAAAAAAATCGCTTGCAAAACTAAGATTCCCGACTCAAAACAGTCTTGTTGCAGCAAGTAGCTCAAAGTTTATTACAGGCAACATTTAAACATATGGTTCCAAAATATATTTGCTGCCTCAGAAGTTCAGATTACAATAAGGCAGTTCAGTGAAGTTATTCATGAAAGTCATGTGCTGACCATTGATTCTAAGCAATCTAATTTTAACAGAAAATTATAACAGTTATTCAATGATTAATGGTGTGAATTTTCACCTCCGAATTTCAATCCTGCTGAGTTGCAATCGTCAGCTTCTTGGGGAAAATTTTTTATTATTGATGAAATGGTGAAAATATTGGCAACAAAAAGTGTAATTTTGAGCCTGTTTTTGTATTGTCCAGCATTTTTGCTTCATCATTTATAATTGCAGTTAATCAATAGGTGTTTAAAGAAAGGACAATATTGCTTTACCTTTGTTTTGGAAAAATCTTCAAGGCCGGCACTTACCTCATCATCATTCTGAAAGATTGTGCAAATAAAACTTTACACGCATCATGAATGGTTATGTAAATCAGGTTTTACTTCAATCCCCATCCCCTGCCCATAATAACTCACTGAGAGTATTAACAGCATTTGTCTGCATTCAGGGTACTTTCTGAGGTGCGTGGCCTTCTGGGTAAGCACCGCCGCCATTGCAGGCATGCTTCCGATGTAAACTTGAGTGATCGTACAGAGTTGTGGAAATAACATACTGCCTCGATTGCACTAGGGCCTGAGCACAGAATTGTTTGTATGTGCGAGTTTGCGCGCATTTCCTAATGCGAAGGCCGTGGGATGTCTGTGTTTTGAGGCATTTATAATGACATTTCTTACCTGTTTTCTCTGGTGCTGTGGTGCTGGCAGCTGTCTCCGTTTGGGCCTTTGTTGCTCCTTCACTGGCCTCAGTGGCAGGCGCCTCTGCTTGTTTCTTCTCCTTGTCCAGGCTGGAGCTGACGTTTGAAGACGGGGCACTTTCAGCGGCTGTACTTGCGGCACTGCCTGTCCCCTCAGCATCCTTCTCGCCAGTAGTAGCTTTGTCGTCTGTCGCCGCTGCCTTCGCCTTTGCCGAGTTTTCCGTCGGCGCCTCCTTTGCCTCCGACGCTTTTCCAGCATCTGAGGGAGTTGTTTCGGGATTGCTCGCTGCCTTTTCTGTTGCCTCTGTCTTCCCTTTCGAATCAGACGCCGCCGGCAATGTCGCTTTTGCCTCTTGATCCTTGGTGGCTTCCGTTACTTTAGCCTCTTCCTTTTTCTCCCCACCTTCCGTTTTCTTCACGGCGGCCGCTTCTCCTTTCTTCTCCCCCTTCAGCTTTTTTCGTGTTATGTGGCCACGGAAGCTGGCCTGGATTTTGGTGGCAGCCTTGTGGGCCTTGTCTTCTGGTTTGGTGGTCTCTTGGTCGGCTTTCGCATTGGCCTCATCATTCTTCTCAGCCTGAAATCAAAGTCACACCAAAAACATGGTCAAAAACAGCAAGTACTGAAATATTCTGCAAGACATTATTTTGCCATAATCCCCTTCCATTGCTTTCTGCCTCATTTCCTGTGCCGCCAATTATGTGTAGCCACCAATGAGGAATACCTGTAAAGCATAAAAACAGGAGTTCTGTTCGCATCCTGGTATCCCTCTCATTAGCACATCTTCCTTAGCCAACAATGGGCCATTATGGACTCCATCCTTCCTGAGGTCAACTGTTGCTGGTCCTTATTTGTGCTGGCCTTTTCTCATCTCCAGTTCCCCCACCTCCACCACTCCCCCCTAGCTTGCAGACTTTCACCTATTCTTTTTCTCCAGAGATGCTACCTGACCCGTTGAGTTACTCCAGCATTTTGCGTCTATCTTGAACTTCCAGTCACCTGTCACCTGCCACTTCCCCAATCCCACTCCCAACCTGATCTTTCTGTGTGTAGCCTCCTGCACTGTTACAATAAGGCTCAGTCTTGGTATCTAGGCCTTAAACAGCCTGGGAGCCCCTATCTAACATGTACAAGAGACTAGCGCCTATCTGCGACCAACTGCTGAAAATAAGGACTCCTTGGTTTCCATGCCTTCTGGGTTGGAAGAGAGAAATCCAGGGTTGTTGGGAGGAAGGAAGACATTCCTAACCCAGGTTCCAGAATATTCTGGAATTCAATGTTGCTGAACTGGCCTACACTCATTAATGTTGTCACATGTCCTCATGTTGTTATTGTCTTTCACTGAGTGCCACACCATTACTTGTCAAATCAATGCTTGAATACAATAGGAAGTTAACCATAAATGCACTATTAATGTATCATATGATATTTTGAGCTTTGACCTACTATTCATTTAGTTAACAAATCAATACATATATTTATATATCAGTTGCCACATAAAATAATTCTCAAGCATTTCTCCAATCTAAATTGTAGGTTCTCCTTAACGCTGCCCACGTGAGACTGGTTGTCATAGACAACCTTTATTTCTGCTTATTTAGTGCAAGACAAATAACAGATTTTATGCTGCAGTTTTAATCATAGGATCTCTGAGATTTCAAACCATTGATTTTCTTATTTAAAGAAAGCCCAACAGTTCATGTTCAAGAAGGAACTGCAGATGCTGGAAACTCGAAGCCTATGCTTGGTCTCACCGATGTAGATCAGCTGACATCTAGAGCAGCGGATGCAATAGATGAGGTTGGAGGAGGTGCAGGTGAACCTCTGTCGCACCTGGAACGACTGCTTGGGTCCTTGAATGGAGTCGAGGGGGGAGGTAAAGCGACAAGTGTAGCATCTCTTGTGGTTGCAAGGGAAAGTGCCCATGGAGGGGGTGGTGAAGGGTAGAATTGACCAGGGAGTTACGGAGGGAGCGGAAAGCAGACAGGGGGGGAGATGGGAAGATGTGGCGAGTGGTGGGGTCACGTTGGTGGTGGCGAAAATGACTGAAAATCTCTGAAATCTCAATATTGCTGCAATCTCAAAAATAGTTAGTTCCACCTTAATGTGTAGTGACATGTGGCTCGACAAAATAAATATATTTTCAATCAGTTTTGAACAGTTAGTAATGCTGTATTGCTTTTAGAAAGGTGAATATATTGTAAGATTATATTATGAATAAAATCTAACAACAAAGTTTGAAGAAGGGTCCCAACCCAAAATGTCACCTATCCATAAAGAAACAAAGAAATGCAGATTATGGTTTATACCAAAGATAGACACAAAGTGCTGGAGTAACGCAATGGGTCAGGCAGCATCTCTGGAAGAAAAGGATAGATGATAGACACAAAAAGCTGTGATAACTCAGCGGGACAGGCAGATTCGCTAGAGAGAAGGAATGGGTGACTTTTCGGGATGAGATCCCTGAAATGTCACCCTTTCTTTCTCTCCAGGGATGCTGCCTGTCCCACTGGGTTACTCCAGCTTTTTGTGTCTATCTTTGGTCTAAACCAGCATCTGCAGTTCCTTCCTACTCAAAGGATAGATGATGTATGGGTTGGGACCCTGCTTCAGGCCTGCCCATGTTCTCCAGAGATACTGCCTGACCAGCTGAGTTACTCCACCTCAGTCCCAGCCACAGACGGAGGTGAAGGCCAAGTCACTGGATATTTCAAGGCGGAGATTGACTTGATTGGTAAGGGTTTTAAGGGTTATGGGGACAAGGCAGGAGAATGGGGTTGAGAGGGAAAGATAGTTCAGCCATGGTTGAATGGCAGAGTACAAGTTACATTTATTGTCACATACACCAATTGGTGCAGTGATATTTGAGTTACCATGCAGCACACAAATATGATAAACACAACACTATAGAATTTAACATAAACATCCCCCACAGCGGAATCAACGTTTCCCACTGTGAGGGAAGGCAACAAAGTTCAGTCATCTTCCTCTTGTTCACCTGTGGTCGGGGCCTATTGAGACTCAATGGGCCAAATTGCCTACTTCTCCTCCTATGACATAAACTTATGAACTCCAGCATTTTATGACTATTTTTGTAAAATGTTTCTTGTTCATAAGTGATAGGTGCAGAATTAGGCCATTCATCCCATTAAGTCTACTCCACCAATCTCCTGCATACTCCCCATGACCCCTGACACCTGTACTAATCAAGAATCTATCAATTTCCACCTTTAAATTATCCATTGACTTGGCCTCCACAGCCATCTGTGGCGTTGAATTCCAAAGGGCATCTGTAGTTCTTTGTTTCAACAAAGAACCGTCACATGGTATAGTCTGGTATTGAAAATTAAGATTCCAATTGTATCAGCAAATATTTTATTGCACGGATAAAACTGTGAATTGCATCCTTAAAATGCACATGATAACAGGATCATGTTGTCAATCCCTTCTTGCCTTGTTTTAGCCGGTTAGAGGAACCATCACAGTGAACAAGGTGCTACAGATGGCACGACAGAGCCCCATGCCATTGTTTGTTGTAAAATGTGATTGCAGCCTGCAGTGGAGGTTGAACTGTTGCACTGCAAGATTCAGCATTGAGCAGTGGCTGTTTTGCAAACAGAATTAAATGCGCTGAAATGGACAATGGTGCTCCTAATGCACGATCTTGTAAGTAGGTAAACCCTTTCATTATGTGTGAATGGATTTGCCACATTCTAACCTTGTTATCAATTCAGAATGTTTTTATGACAACAAAACAATTAATTAGTCAAGAAGGCCAACGATATTAACTTTCCAAACACTGAAAATAGCTGCTTACCCGCCACCAGATATTAAAGCAAGAAAGAGAACATAGACATTTCTGTGTTTATATTTATCTGGAGCCAATGCACAATTAATTGAGGGGAACAGCAAAGAATAATGTCAAAGATAGACACAAAGTGCTGGAATAACACAGCAGGTTAGGCAGCACCTCTGAAGATGACGTTTTGGGTCAAAACCCTTCTTATGCTGTCTCTCAAAAATATGCATATTAACATTGTCTATTATCTTCGAGAAATTTTCAGTCAGTTGGAAAATGTTCACTTGTTTTTATGCGTCTTCAGAATATATTATCATCAATACATAGCTGATGCTTTCTTTAGGTAAGATCTTTGGGGATATGGAGAAAAATCAAAATAAATGGAGCATTAAATTTGTTCTAATAAACAACCTGAAAAACATTATTTTGAATTAGCTGTTAACAATACAGATTATTTAAGAGATTCAGATAAAAAGGAATCCCTTGAGTAATGTTCTTTTCACAGCTTTCAAAATACATATCATTACATGTTTGCCAATTCCCCAGCTTTTCATGTCTTTCTCTACATTAGGCGTTCACACTTTACATGAGAAGCAGCCCCTCAGGTTCCTAATGATCCACGCAGTCTTTTTTTACTCTTCAGTCAATGTGATTAATTCATTGACATTCTTACAGGCCGTTACCTCCCATCCTTAAATGAACTGAAATCACTCCAACGCTTGGCTTTCCATTGAAGTGTCCACTCAATCGTATCAAAGCGCTTTTTTCAGGACAATCTAATTTGGACAATAAGCAGCAGCTTTGCCAGTGATTCTTGCAAAGAGTAGAAGTAAACGGGTCCTTTTCACAATGGCAGGCAGTGACTAGTGGGGTACCGCAAGGCTCAGTGCTGGGACCCCAGCTATTTACAATATATATTAATGATCTGGATGAGGGAATTGAAGGCAATATCTCCAAGTTTGCGGATGACACTAAGCTGGGGGGCAGTGTTAGCTGTGAGGAGGATGCTAGGAGACTGCAAGGTGACTTGGATAGGCTGGGTGAGTGGGCAAATGTTTGGCAGATGCAGTATAATGTGGATAAATGTGAGGTTATCCATTTTGGTGGCAAAAACAGGAAAGCAGACTATTATCTAAATGGTGGCCGACTAGGAAAAGGGGAGATGCAGCGAGACCTGGGTGTCATGGTACACCAGTCATTGAAAGTGGGCATGCAGGTGCAGCAGGCAGTGAAGAAAGCGAATGGTATGTTAGCTTTCATAGCAAAAGGATTTGAGTATAGGAGCAGGGAGGTTCTACTGCAGTTGTATAGGGTCTTGGTGAGACCACACCTGGAGTATTGCGTACTCTGAGGAAGGACATTATTGCCATAGAGGGAGTGCAGAGAAGGTTCACCAGACTGATTCCTGGGATGTCAGGACTGTCTTATGAAGAAAGACTGGATAGACTTGGTTTATACTCTCTAGAATTTAGGAGATTGAGAGGGGATCTTATAGAAACTTACAAAATTCTTAAGGGGTTGGACAGGCTAGATGCAGGAAGATTGCTCCCGATGTTGGGGAAGTCCAGGACAAGGGGTCACAGCTTAAGGATAAGGGGGAAATCCTTTAAAACCGAGATGAGAAGAACTTTTTTCACACAGAGAGTGGTGAATCTCTGGAACTCTCTGCCGCAGAGGGTAGTCGAGGCCAGTTCATTGGCTATATTTAAGAGGGAGTTAGATGTGGCCCTTGTGGCTAAGGGGATCAGAGGGTATGGAGAGAAGGCAGGTACGGGATACTGAGTTGGATGATCAGCCATAATCATATTGAATGGCGGTGCAGGCTCGAAGGGCCGAATGGCCTACTCCTGCACCTAATTTCTATGTTTCTTAAAAAACTGAGAATTAATCTGATTTCTTCAGCACAGTGTTATTCTCTTCAGAATTTTGGTCATGATATTCCTGCTTACCAAATGGATTTTTTGTTTAGAAGCAAGGAACTGCCCATGATAGTTTACACAAAAGGACCCAAAGTGCCAGAGTAACTCAGAGGATCAGGCAGCATCTCTGGAGAACATGAATAGGTGACGTTTCGGGTCGAGACCCTTCTTTTTTTTTTGCTAATTTTGTGACCTGTGACCTAATTCTGATCCTATGTCTTATGATCTTACAAACACCTCCTATCCATATATCTGTTCAAATGTCTTTTAAGTCATCGGCTTCTATAACTTCGTTTGGCAGCTCATTACAGATACGGACTACCCACTTGGTAAAATTGTTGCCCCTGTGACCTCTCTTAAATCGCTCCCCTCTCACATTGAGCCTATACGCTCTTGGTATTTAATACCATGGGGAAAACGACTGTGAGCATTATTTTCAAGTTCATAAGCCATGTGCAGAATTAGGCCATTCGGCCCATGTTTACTGCCATTGAATCATGGCTGATCTATCTTTCCCTCTTAATCCCATCCCCTGCCTTCTCCCCATAACCCTTGACATCCTTACTAATCAAGGATCTGTCAATCTCTGCCTTAAAAATACCCAATGACTTGGCCTCCACAGCCATCTGTGGCAATCTGTTCCACAAAATCTGACTAAATAATTGTATCCATCTCTCCTCATTATCTTGGACACCTTAATATGGCCACACAGTAGCTTCCTACACTTCCAAGAAAATAGTCCCTGCCTATCCAAACTCTCCATAGAACCCAAGTCTGGTGCAAATCTTTTGCACGTTTTACAACTTCATTGTTCTTCCTACAGCAGCTTTATTAGAACTGCACACCATGTTCTAAGTGTGGGCTCACCAATGACTTGTACGTAGTCATGTTCCAATTTTTGGGAAAGAGAGGCGGCTGGGAAAGAAACGGGGGTGGGGGGTTGGGGAGGGGGGGCTTGGGGTGTGTTAGTTAGAGGTTACCTAAAATTGGAGAATTCAATGTTCACACGTTGGGTTGTAAGCTGGCTCAAGCTAAATATGAGGTGCTGTTTTTCCAGTTTGCGTGTTGCCTTCCTGATTAATTACTTGCATTTTCCTAAGTGGCCAGCAGAGGGTGAAGAGAGAATAAGATGCTTCCATGCAAGCTGTAGACTTAGCTAATTTCCATGATTGTAGATTGTATAGGAGTCGGGAGGTTGAGTATAAAAGTTGGGAAGTCATGCTGCATTTATATAAGACATTGGTGAGGTCATATTTAGAATAATGTGTTCAATTTTAGTCAACATGTTATAGGAAAGATGCCGTCAAGCTGGAAAGGGTGCCAAGAAGATTTACGAGGATGGTGCAAGACTCCAGGGCCTGAGCTACAGGTAGAGGTTGAGCAGATTAGGAGTTTATTCCTTGGGGCACAGGAGGATGAGGGGTGATCTTACAGGTGTACAAAATCATGACAGGAATAGTTCTGGTGAGCCTTTTGCCCTTAATCGAGAACCCGAGGACATATGTTTAAAGTGAGGGGGGAGAGAATTAATAGGAACCCAAGTGGTAACTTTTTACACAAAGGGTAGAGGGTGTATGGAACGAGCTACCAGAGGAAGTAGTTGAGGAAGGTACTATTGCAATGTTTAACAAGCATTTAGACAGGTACATGGATTGGATATGTTTAGAGGAATATGGACCAAAGGCAGGCAGGTGGGACTAGTGTAGATTGGACCAGTTGGTCGGCATGGGCAAGTTGAGCCGAAGGGCCTGTTTTCATGCTGTATGTCTCTTTGACTCAATGACTCCAGATCCATCTAACTCAAATAATATTGTTTCTTAAATGCATGCTTAAGCAGCTAGTCAATGTCAAAGTTCACCCATATTGCTTAAAGCCACAGATGAAATGCATTGTGCCACATGTGGGGTGGGGGCAGGCATTCAGCAACTGAGGCTGATGTTGGAAGTTAGTAGATACAGTACAATACATGAGAAAGTGGAATCATTAGTGTCCTGACTCTCTCTGGAGCTCCTCATAGAGGAAGTAACGATGGAGAGAGAAACATGGTGGGACAGCAGGTCCAGCAAAACAGTGCTCAAAAGGTCATTGGAGTTGAGAGAATTTAGACCTACAGCACGGGAACAACTCATCAGCCCACCAAGTCCACGCCAACCACCGATCACCCTGTCCACCAGCACTACCCGATACCCTAGGGAAAATGTTACAATTTTACCAAAACCAATTAACCTACAAACTTGTACATCTTTGGAGTGTGGTAGGAAACTGGAGCATAGTACTCTGTTTGGCACCATCACCAATGTTCACATTTACAGCTAACAGTCCCGCTCCTGACACGGTACATAATGTGTTTAAGAAGGAACTGCAGATGCTGGAAAATTGAAGGTACACAAAAAAGCTGGAGAAACTCAGCGGGTGCAGCAGCATCTATGGAGCGAAGGAAATAGGCAACGTTTCGGGCCGAAACCCTTCTTCAGACTGCACTGGAGAATATTCTCTGGATACTTTCAAGAGCGAGTTAGATAGAGCTCTTAAAGATAGTGGTCAGGGGATATGGTGAGAAGGCAGGAACGGGGTACTGAATTTGGATGATCAGCCATGATCACAGTGAATGCGAGTGCTGGCTCGAAGGGCGAATGGCGTACTCCTGCACTCCAGACTATTGCTGAGTCTGCTCAATCACTGCGTGTTTGAATGAGGGCATTAATTCCAACATAGCAGAACTGTTGACTGTACCCAGGTTATGGTATTGCAGCATTACACCATGTTGATACAATGACCAATATTATGTCCAACTTCACTTACTCTACATATGTGCTCTCATAGTTTGCACCGTTCGAGCCCTTGTAACACCCTAGACATCCAAAGTCAATACTTTCTCACGCACAAACAAAAATACACAAATGTCGGGCAGCATCTCTGGAGAACGTGGTTAGATTGTTTCTGGTTGGGTCCCTTCTGGCTCGGACTCACTACAACAGCCACATGTGAGCTTCCGCAGCTCTTGCCTGTGTTGCCAGTTTGTCTCTCTCACTTTCAAGCTCACTGTAGATTCAGTTTCTAATGTAGTTACTTCAGTATTTGTGATTCACTAGTTAGGAGCAATGAATATGCATCAGCATGGAATATTCCATTGGTTTAGTTTAGTTTAGAGATACAGCATGGAAAAAGGCCTACCAACGATCACCCATACACTAGTTCTATCCTACACACTAGGGGCCAATTTACAGAAGCCAATTAACCTACAAATCTACATGACTTTGAAATGTTGCAGGAAACTGGAGGAAACACACACGTTCACAGGGAGAATGTACAAACTCCGTACAGACAGCACCCGCAATTAGCATCAAACCCCTGGTGCTTTAATATAGCAACTCTACTGCTGCACTGCCGTGCGGTCCCTAGGTTAAGGGAGTGAATTTCAGAGGCAGAATAAAATGCACCTACACAAGTAGTTGATGCATTAATGCCACTGACCATGGATGAATTTCTAACCATATTTAATAATTACCCATCATTTAATTACTAAAATAACTGTGCTGTCAAAGCTAGAAAATAAAAGAGACACTGTCTTGCATGACTTATGCTGGGTTTTCTATGTAATTTTTTAAATGTATGAGATAGATGAGTTATCAGATATAAAGGCAATGTTTTCCAACTGGCGCCAATTAACTTTAATTAACATCAAAATAAGTCATCATGTTTTATTGTCTATTTAGGGATACAGCATAGAAACAGTCCCTTCGGCCCACCGAATGCACAGTGGACTTTGATCACCTTTTCACACTAGTTATCTCACTACACACCAAGAACAATTTACAGAGACCAATTAATCTACAAATCCACACGTTGTTGGAATGTGGGAGGAAACCAGAGCACCCTGATGACCCATACAGTCACAGGAAGAACATGCAAACACCACATAGACAGCGCCCGAGGTCAGGATCGAATCAGGGTCTCTGGGACTGGGAGGCAGCAGCTGTACCGCTGAACCATGTTTGACTTCATGCAAGTAAGCAAATGATTAACATTGATTGCACATTCATTCCTCTTTAAAAATTGCCATCATTCTGAACATAGAGATAGGCCAAAAGGCCATCAAGAAATAGACATTTAATCAATAGGTTTGGCTGGAGATGGTGGGTATTCTTGGAAGCCAAATTATAAGCCATACAATAGCTACTTCTCTGTGCTTAGGTAATTGTGTTGTTTGTCACTGCACTTTTAAATTTGCTGCACAAAATGAAATTGGACAGATGAGAGCAAGTGAAAAGATTGTTTCCATATGAGAAGGTAAAACGGATTTAATAGAGATGCTATAAACCACTTGTTCAACCATTCTCATTACTGGCCTTTCACCTCCAACCCGATTTCAAATCCAGTCAGTTGATTTACAGCGTTTGATTATCAGCCGATTCCATTCAAAATTGGTTTTAGTAAAGTATAATGAAACCCCGGAAGCGTCTATGTTCGCAAAAGAATGAGTAATTTGATATTAAATTAGCAATTTTGCTCTGAATTGAGAGAGTTCCCAATAATGAAAATTGGCGTCACAATGTGCAATACTATGTGCGATATTATGTGTGGAAAGGAAATGCAGATGCTGGTTGGTTTGTACCGAAGACTGAGTCTGTAGAAGGGTCCTGACCCAAAATGTCACCCATCCATTTTCTCCAGAGAAGCTGCCTGATCCACTGAGCTTAGTTTAGTTTAGATATACAGCGTGGAAACGGGTCCTTCAATCCACCAAGTCCGTGCCGAATTAATCCAGCAGTTTGTGACAAACAACAGTATTAATGTCACTACAGGTAGCTTTCGTTATATGTAAACTTGTTATGCTGCTGTTGCAAGTAGGAGTTTCATTGTTCTGTTTTAGGACATATGACAATAAAACATGTTGATATTTTCACCTCATCATCCATTTTATGTTGGCCTGTTAGAACTGCACATAAGTTCAGTATTCCCCAAATAAGTGTGCTGAAAATGGAAACCCCAAACCTTTGCTCAATTAATCACTTGGGACCACTACACTCCAGTGGGGTTGCAATTTAACCTTTGCACATTTTCTTGCCTACCGAATCTGCACTCAAAACTTAAATCAGCAGTCCCCTTCATTTCATCCGCCATGATGAAATGGCAGAGTAAACTCAATGGGCCTAATGGTCCTGGACTTATCGTCTTATGGTCATATAACCTTATTTCAATGGAAAGGAACAACCCAGAGGGAGAAAGTTAAATTACCATTAATTTAGGCTTTTATAACCATATAACCATATAACAATTACAGCACGGAAACAGGCCATCTCGGCCCTACAAGTCCGTGCCGAACAACTTTTTTCCCTTAGTCCCACCTGCCTGCACTCATACCATAACCCTCCATTCCCTTCTCATCCATATGCCTATCCAATTTATTTTTAAATGATACCAACGAACCTGCCGCCACCACTTCCACTGGAAGCTCATTCCACACCGCTACCACTCTCTGAGTAAAGAAGTTCCCCCTCATGTTACCCCTAAACTTCTGTCCCTTAATTCTGAAGTCATGTCCTCTTGTTTGAATTTTCCCTATTCTCAAAGGGAAAGGGAAAATTATAAATTTAAATATTTATTTACTCCAATTTCCAATGGTTTTGAAACTTTTCAAATAGTAATTACTTAAAGATATATTTAATTTTTACTCATTCTTCAGTGTTTTTAACTCTCAGAGACATTCGGAAACGCTCCCTGATTTGAGACCCTGATTTGTCCCTGACTAGGTCAGAGCCAGTTTTCTCAATCAATGTAATGCTGACCCATCCAGCCCTGGTTGAAGTAGGTGTAGCAGGGAAACAGCTGGCCACCATGTGCGGTGAGTACCTGTGAAAAATTCAGAGTCAAAGTCTCGTAAACTATTCACAGCTTATACACACCTAAACTCCCACATCTCCACAGTTTAAAATGTTAAGGGACCAAGATGTACACGGCGTTGTTTGATTTCCAAATACTGTCTAATTTGAATTAATTAGAACAAGGAATAGCAGTGATAAGGAGCCAAAATGTTATAATAGGTTTTGAACCTCAGTCTCTGGTTCATTGCAGCTTAAATCTTGCCTTGTTTCCTCAGTGTTGTGCCTCACAGAAGCTTGTTTTGATACTGAAATCTGAAAGGATGGAAAACTCTACCTTACTTCAAAACTGTTAACTTTTTAAAGTATGTGTTATTAAGAACCTTGCATCGTGATAGATGCCAGTGGTATTAAGTATTATCAGAAAACAAGATATTGAAGAAGTATATAGGACAAGTGTTATTTACACTAGGCTTTTAACATAGGAAGGATTGTCATCAATAAATCTTGAGTGTGAACCACATTGAAGTAGACGACATAGAACGTGCTCATAATTAGGTTTTAAGGAGTGTCTTAATGGAGAGGAGAGAAATAGAGAGGTTTGGTTTAGGTTTGGTTTGAAGGGTTTCGGCCCGAAACGTCGCCTATTTCCTTCGCTCCATAGATGCTGCTGCACCCGCTGAGTTCCTCCAGCAATTTTGTGTACCTTTGGTTTAGTTCTGTTTAGTTTAGTTAGTTTATTATTGTCACGTGTACTAAGATGCAGTGAAAAGCTTTTTGTTGCGTGTGATCCAGTCAGCAAAAACATTAAACATGATTACAGTCAAGCCGACCACAGTGTACAGATACACGATAAAGGGTGTAACGTTTAGAGCAAGATAAACTCCTGTCAAGTCTGATTAAAAATAATTCGTAGGTCTCCAATGGGGTAGATGGGAGGTCAGGATCGCTCTCTAGTTGGTGAGAGCATGGTTCAATGGCCCGATAAGAGCGAGGAAGAAACTGTCCCTTAATCTGCAGGTATGGAGGATTCCAACGATCACGGCATGTGTATTAAGGCACATTTGCAGTGTTGGAGCGACTAAAATTTGCACCCCGGAATTGGAGGAGGTCAGATATTGCACGATTGCAGGACTAGACAGGGGGTTACAGATACAGACAAAACTTGAAAAGGATTTTTTAATTGAGGCATTCTTGGACATGTATTATATTACAACAGGAAAGTAAATGGCATATAAAAACTCTTATAAGGCTGGCATATAAAAACTCTTTCAGTGGAGAATCTATCAGGATCTCTCAAGCTAGACAACTAGATTGGCAAAAGTTTCATTTATCTGAGGAAGTTTAGAATCGAGAACCAGAGGACATTGGTTTAAGTTGAGAGGGGAAAGATTTAATGGAAACCTGAGGGATAACTTTTATACACAAAGTGTGGTGGGTGTATGGAACAAGCACTAGAGGTAGTGGAGACATGCACAATCGCAACATTTAAGAAACATCTAGACAGGTACATGGATAGGATAGGTTTAGAGGGATAAGGACCAAAAGCAGGCTGATGGGATTAGTTTAGATGGGGCATTTTGATCAGTGTGGGCAAATTGGACTGAAGCACGGTTTCCATGCTGTTTGACTCTATGACTCTATAAGTGGGGTTTCCACAGCTAATATACTTCTGTGGCAGAAGGCACCTCAAATTATTGCTCTTTGCTGTCATTCTGCTTGATGCCTGGCTAGGTAGCTAAAGAAAGGTCTGCAAATTAAGGTTAACATTGTAAGTACAGTAATTGAAAGGCTGAGTAAAATGCTATATGGCGTTGCATGTCTTAGAAACATAGAAACATAGAAAATAGGTGCAGGAGTAGGCCATTCGGCCCTTCGAGCCTGAACCACCATTCAATATGATCATGGCTGATCATCCAACTCAGTCTTGCTGCTGCTATGTACAATCTATATAATAGAATACTCACCGGAGACATAACCTACGAAATAAATACATTATCATTCCACCCGCTTAATCTGGTGTGAACCTGACATTAAAAATGAGTACCTGACATGTTACATATGGTGACTGGAACTGTTGGTCAATAATTATTTTTTCCCAAGTTATATGCTATTACAGTCTTTGCAGGAATTGATGTCAGCCACTATCCTTGCACCTAAATATTAGATTAGTGACGGCCACAGGGCAACCAGCCACACACAATAGCCTTGGTGGATTTTACTGTTTGGTATAAATTGTTAATGCGAATAAGCTGGTTTATGGGTTAAATCCTGTTAGAGTACAATTTGAAGGTAATGCTAAGCTCCTTACATACATAGCAATGTGTGCTCTTGTCCCAGTTTCTTGCAAGGATATATTATTGTTACTTTCTTATGGCCGTTGAGAGAGAGATATAATCCAGCCGCAGTGAGTGAGCGCAGAGAGCTTTTTTCAATGTTAAAAACAAAATGCTGAGGTAACTCAGTGGGACAGGCAGCATCTCTGGAAAGAAGGAATGGGTGATGTTTAAGGTCGAGACCCTTCTTCAGACCCTTTTCTTCAATGTTAGTTCTTGATAGGGGAGGCACAGTGGTGCAGCAGTAGAATTGCTGCCTTACAGTACCAGAGACCCGGGTTCGATCCTGACTAAGGCTGCTGTCTGTACACAGTTTGTACATTCACCCAGTGACCACGTGGGTTTCCTCTGGGTGCTCCAGTTTCCTACGATATCTCAAAGATGTACAGGTCTGGAGGTTAATCAGTGTGGATTTCATCCTATGATCTGGTCTCATCTGTAATCCCATAGAAGTGCAAGGTTGATTGGTCACTGCCAATGAGTTGTTGTGTAGGTGGGAGAAAGTGGAATGGGGGAGTATAGAGCCAAAGGGCATGTGAGAAGGAATGTGCTCCAGGGAAATAGGTAGTTGAATGAGATTGATGGGGTCGTACTGAGATCTGGCAAAGATTTGATGGGGCAAGTGGCCACCCATTTTGTGAGAAAATAAAATGAAACAACCTTCACCATGAAACAGGTCAATGGCAAAGGATGGTGTAATACTATAGACTGTAGTATTTTCCAAGACTGCAACATTTAGAAATTTACCATAAAACTTCAGTGAAGTAAATTTCAGAAGCAGAGGGCAAAATCCTGATGCACGCATAGCATTACTAATTTAGGATGAATTTCAACACATAGCCAGTCTTTATAGCCACCGATTATCCCGGATTAGATATATATGTGTTGAAATTCATCCTAAATTAGTAATGCTATGCATGCATCAGGGTTTTGCCCTCTGCTTCTGAAATTTTCTTCACTGAAGTTTTATGATAAATTTCTAAATGTTGCTTCTGAAATTTTCTTCACTGAAGTTTTATGATAAATTTCTAATTGACACATACAGTATCCATTATTTGATTCTACCTTTGAAACCTATAATGTTTCAGTAATACTTTTACAAGCCAACCCAAATGAAAAACAAATGCTGGCCTTCCAATTGAAAATTAGCAGCTTGGTGGCACTACTGGTAAGAGCTGCTGCCCCAGAAGCACCAGAGACCCAGGTTTGGTCCTGTCTGTGTGGAGTTTGCACGCTCTCTCTGTGACCGCATGGGTTTCCTCCAGGTGCTTTGTAGGGTAAATGGCCTCTGTAAATTGCCCCTGGAAGTGGATGAGTAAGTGGGATGACATAGAACTAGTGTGAATGGCTGATCAATGGTTGGCGTGGACTCGGTGGGCTAAAGGGCCTGTTTCCATGCTGTATCTTTCAATCAATCAAATTTGTTTCTCAAATCACAATTAAAAATATGCCCAATCTGTATGAACATGAAGCCTAGAAGTGCTGGTCTTTCAAGTGAAACTCAATCCCCAATGAGGAACAGAAGGGCCTTTAAGTCTTTAGGAAGGAACTGCAGATGCTGGAAAATCGAAGGTAGACAAAAGTGCTGGAGAAACTCAGCGGGTGCAGCAGCATCTATGGAGCGAAGGAAATAGGCAACGTTTCGGGTCAAAACCCTTCTTCAGACTGATGTAGGGTGGGGGGGTTGGGGGCGGGAAGAAGAAAGGAAGAGGAGGAGCCAGAGGGCTGAGGGAGAGCTGAGAAGGGGAGGAGACAATAAGGGCTACCGGAAATTGGAGAAGTCAATGTTCATGCCGCTGGGGTGCAGACTGCCCAAGAGAAATATGAGGCGTTGCTCCTCCAATTTCCGGTGGTGCTCACTTTGGCCATGGAGGAGGCCCAGGACAGAAAGGTCGGATTCGGAATGGGAGGGGGAGTTGAAGTGCTGAGCCACCGGGAGATCTTATACCTTTAAGTCTTATACCCTCACAGATCTTCCCTCTCATCTTCCCCTCATTCCCTGACCACATAATTGTGGTTCTTTCCACTTGTTGTGGCATTCACTGTGTGTGATACCATTCCTCACAATTAGTTCAGATAAAATTGGGGCAGCTTTCAAAGGAGCATCAATGCTGTATCCTGACAGGCACATCTGCTCAGAGCACCCACTAACACACTCCTCCTGCTGAAGCTACCAATTAAAGTCTGCTGAATCTCATGTCTAAGTAACATTACCGCCCACTGAAGCCTTCACTCACACCCACACTGCTGCAAACATGCATACATCCTGCTTGAATTCCAACCACAACTCAATATTTCCTTTAGGCACAAGGAACTGCTGGTTTACAAAAAAAGACACAAATTGCTGGAGTAACTCAGTGGCTCAGGCAGCACCACTGGAGAACATGGGTAGGTGACGTTTCGGGTCGGGCCCCTTCTTCTTCTTAATATCTAAACTCAATATTTCCTTTAGACACAAGCAAATGCTGGTTTGCAAAAAAAGGCACAATTTGTTGGAGTAGCTCCGCGGGTCAAGCAGCACCTCTGGAGAACATGGACAAGCGAAAACGCAACCAGAACAAGGAAGAGGGGCTGGATTTGAATCTGTGGTCCTTTTGGGCAACCTCAGATCAAGATGTCACTTCATGCACAGCTTAAAACCAGGCACAGATAACTGCAGGCCAATTCCACTTTTGCTGAGAATGTCTGGCAACTTTGTAGAATTGGCTTGAAAGTTAATTATGTCATCATGTAACCGATTAGGTTAGGAATCCTAGTTTAATTTTAATTCTGTTTAATTCAGGCATAGCACAGCTTGATTTTGATAGTTTTAATAGTCACAGGTGAGGTCAAGTTTATGATAGATCATACTCTGAATATTTCCTTATCCAATGCACATTTGGCCTGAGTCCGGGGTTCGGCCGCGGGCCAGTGGACGACGTCGTCAACAGCTGCGTCCGCTGGACTGGAGGGCGGCAGCTTCGACCACCCCGGGCCGCGGTGTTTGAACTGGCCCTTTCGCGGAGCTCGGTGAGCCGCGGGACTGATTTACCATCGCCCGGTGGGGTATCGCCTCAGCGCAGAGGGAGAAGAGGAGGGAAGAGACTGCAGCCCTAAGATTTTTGCCTCCATCACAGTGAGGAGGTGCTTGGTGGACTCACAGTGGTGGATGTTAATTTGTGTTTACTGTCTGTTCTGTTGTTTATTATTGTATTATTGTATGTTTGGCTGCAGGTAACGACATTTTGTTCAGACTGAAAGGTCTGAATGACAATAAAGGAAATTCAATTCAATTCAATTTAGCTTAATATTTTAAAATGTAAGCACGGTGATTGTGGAAGATTGAAAATTTTAAGCTGTGGCATCGCAATCTTAATATATTTCAATGCTCAAATATCACAATATTACTCAATTTGAGCAGTAAAGGTGCATTCTTAATTATCGTGTAAATGGGGAAGAAAGTGACTTTAAAGTGATACTGAACAATTTGAAACCAAGTTGCAAGATTTATAGAGCCATAGAGTCGTACGGCATGGAAACAGGCTCGATGTGTAGAAAGTAACTGCAAATGCTGGTTTACACCAAACATAGACACAAAGTGCTGGAGTAACTCAGCGGGTCAGGCAACATCTCTGGGTGAAAAGGATGGGTGACGGGTCGGAAGTCTGATTTCTGATTCGGGTCGGAAGTCTGATTTCTGAAGAAGGGTTCTGACCCAAAATGTCACATCATACTTTTTCTGCAAAGATGCTGTCTTACCCGCTGAGTTACTCCAGCACTTTGTGTCTATCTTCGATGGAAACAGGCCTTGTGACCCAACTTTATTTTGGTAAACCATCATCTGCAGTTCCATGTATCTGCATAGAAGTCGTATGAGCGGGTGATCAATGATCAGTGTGGACTCGGTGGGCCGAAGAGCCTGTTCCCATGCTGTATCTCTAAACTAAACTAAAGTAGACCACTAACCCATGCCAAGCAAGATGCCTCATGTATACTAGTTCCACTTTAGTTTAGTTTAGGTTAAAGATACAGCGCAGAAACAGGCCCTTTAGCCCACCGAGTCCATGCCAACCAGCGATCCCCACATGCTAACACTATCCTACCTATGCTAGGAATAATTTTTTTACATTCCTACCAAGCCAATTAGCCTACAAACCTGTATGTCTTTGGAGTGTGGAAGGAAACTGGAGTTTCCCCAGAAAACCCATGCAGGTCACGGGGAGAACTTACAAGCTCCATACAGACGAGTACCCGTAGTCAGTGGTGGACTGGCCAGGGTGTCAGCTCGCCCAATGGCAAGTGGGCCCCTGATGAAGTGATAGCAAGTGATGGCAAGTGGGCCCCTGTTAAATGATAGCATTGTAGTTGTGGGTGGGCCCCCTTTGTCTCCTGGCATCCAATATTTTTAGACCCAGTCCGCCACTGCCCGTAGTCAGGATCAAACGTGGGTCTCTGGTGCTGCAAGTTTACCGCTACGCGCCTTTCTTTCTAATATCCTTCTAAACCTTTCCTATCCATGTACCTGTCCATATGTCTTTAGATTTGAATGGTCAATGTTTGCCATAATGCCACATGATGTACTATTAAGTATTAAATAGATTCTTGCTAAATTTATACCCTATTTAAATGATCTTAACTTTGATGTGGTTGGACCTGACATGTACGCTTCAGACCCTCTTAATAGTGAAAGATTCTTTGTCCTTGTTTGCCCTTTACATCACCAAAATCTGTAAGAGTAAGGAGCTGAAGACCTATTAAGAGTAGCCTGTGTCAGATTCACTTGTCAACAAAATCTTGTTTGAGAATCCTCCTGACAATTGTTTGCTTCCAATTGAGAATTACGTATGATTGGCTATTCTTTTTGAGTGTAGGGAGGCATTGCAGAGATCTGTCTGGTAAACCATAGTTGTAACAATTCACAGGGCCCAAGGATCAATGAATGTGTCAAGCTGTAATAGATAGGGGCATTCACAAATGCTAATGAGAAAATTCATCCATCTACAAAGAAGCATGTTGCTGGAAATTGCACTGGTTTCCACAGGTATTTGATTTGTGTGTGTAATTTTCACACGCTATGGCCTTCAGCAGAATATCTGAAGTACCCGCTCAGAAATATTCAGGGTTGAGTTGGTTTTAGAGTGGTAATGTATCATCTTTTATCATTACAGTTTTTATAAATAACAGGCACATTAAATAACTTCACCAAGTGATAGTTATTTTGTTCACTTAAGACAGGTGGATATTAAAGTATTGAAATTTACATTCATTTTCATCCCCAAGAACTTTATTTTTTTTGTTGGAAATTCCAGGTATGTCAGTGTCCTGCACAGCAGGTGGAATATGTACCAAAAGGGTGATATTGTTAAAGCCCCTATACTGGCTGTTTGTCTCTGGGAAAAGATGGACTAAACTGTGCTGCTAAGAGGTATTGCAGAGACGTGCACCTTTAACGAGGCATTGGCCAAATGGAAACTCAATAGTGTTGCTTCAGGATCCTAACCAGAGTCTGCAGTTTGTTAGCAATGTGCCAAGTACCAAGTGCTAGAGTAACTCAGCGGGTCAGACAGCATTTCTTGAGAATAATGATGGATGTCGTTTCAGGACAGGACCTTTCTTCTTCGGACTGTAAATAGGTGGGAGGGAATTGGAGGTAAGAAAAGTTCAGAACAAAGCAGAGTCAGTGTCAGATGACCAAGGAAGGGTGGAGCCCTAAATAACCCATTGTTCGTTGGGGAAGAGGAGATAATAATAATAATAATACATTTTATTTAATGGGCGCCTTTCAGACATCTCAAGGACACCTTACATAGTAATCGGAATAAAAACATATAATCGGAATAGAACAGGTAAAAAAGACATCACAGAGACACAAATTAAAAACAGAATTCAATCCAAAAACAGAAAATCAAAAACACAGTGTGAAGAGAGAGCAGCGGCAGCCAAAGCGCGCCAGCGTCCACTCTCTCTTCACGGCAGGTGATGACGAAGGAGTACAAGGATTATGAATGGTGGAACAAGTAGGATGTCTACGATGGAGCACGAGAGAGAGGGAAGGCAGGGATTATTTAAAATTAAAGAAATTAACGTTGTAAACTGTCCAAGTGAAACATGAGGTGCTACTCCTTCAATTTGGGTGTGGATTATGTCCAGCCTGTGTCTTCTGCTTATAGTGGGATGATCAGCATCCTCATGATATTCCACAACAGGCGGCATGGTGACAAAGTGGTAAACCTGCTGCCTCACAGTGCCAGACACCCAGGTTAGATCCTGAATTTAGTGTCTGTCTGGGCGGAGGTTGTACATTCTCCCTGTGACCCCGCGAACGGGTCAATTCAAGCTCTGCTCTGATCTTTGCTCCACCAGGACGTCTCCCTCCTCCAATCACCGCGCTCTATCCCCAGTCCCCCCCCCCCCCCCCCCCCCCCCCCCCCCGGGATTTGCACCCTGCCTTTGATTGCACGTGCTTTCTCCAGGTGCTCTGGTTTCATCCCATATTCCATAGATGTGCAGGTCTGTAGGTTAATTGGCCACTAAATGGCCTCTAGTGTGTAGGATTGAAAAGTGGCATAACAAAAATAACTAGTGTACAGGTAATGAATAGTCGGTGTGGAATCGGTGGGCCATATAACCATATAACCATATAACCATATAACAATTACAGCACGGAAACAGGCCATCTCGACCCCTCTAGTCCGTGCCGAACACATAGTCTCCCCTAGTCCCATATACCTGCGCTCAGACCATAACCCTCCATTCCTTTCCCATCCATATAACTATCCAATTTATTTTTAAATGATAAAAACGAACCTGCCTCCACCACCTTCACTGGAAGCTCATTCCACACAGCTACCACTCTCTGCGTAAAGAAGTTCCCCCTCATGTTACCCCTAAACTTCAGTCCCTTAATTCTCAAGTCATGTCCCCTTGTTTGAATCTTCCCTACTCTCAGTGGGAAAAGCTTTTCCACGTCAACTCTGTCTATCCCTCTCATCATTTTAAAAACCTCTATCAAGTCCCCCCTTAACCTTCTGCGCTCCAAAGAATAAAGCCCTAACTTGTTCAACCTTTCTCTGTAACTTAGTTGCTGAAACCCAGGCAACATTCTAGTAAATCTCCTCTGTACTCTCTCTATTTTGTTGACATCCTTCCTATAATTAGGCGACCAAAATTGTACACCATACTCCAGAATTGGCCTCACCAATGCCTTGTACAATTTTAACATTACATCCCAACTTCTATACTCAATGCTCTGATTTATAAAGGCCAGCACACCAAAAGCTTTCTTTACCACCCTATCTACATGAGATTCCACTTTCATGGAACTGTGCACAGTTATTCCCAGATCCCTCTGTTCACCTACATTCTTCAATTCCCTACCATTTACCATGTACGTCCTATTTTGATTTGTCCTGCCAAGATGTAGCCGAAGAGCATGTTTCCAGGCTGTAACTCTAAACTAAACTAAATAGGTCCAAACACATCCAAACACAAGGCGTAGCTATGGGCACACGCATGGGCCCCAGCTACGCCTGCCTCTTTGTCGGGTACGTTGAACAATCCTTGTTCAATACGTACCAGGGCCTCATCCCCGACCTCTACCTCTGTTACATTGACGACTGCTTTGGGGCCACCTTCTGCACCCACACACAACTGACTGACTTCATCCACTTCACCACCAACTTCCATCCGGCACTCCAATACATCTGGACCATTTCCGACACTTCCCTACCATTCCTTGACCTCACCATCTCCATCGCAGGGGACAGACTTCTGACTGACATACACTACAAACCAACTGACTCACATGGCTATCTGGACTACACATCCTCCCACCCTGCCCCCTGTAAAGACTCCATCCCCTACTCCCAATTCCTCCACCTACGCAGCATCTGCTCCCAGGATGAGACGTTCCACACCAGGGCATCGGAAATGTCCTCGTTCTTCAGGATTCCCCTCCGCCACCATAGATGAGGCTCGCACCAGCGTCTCATCCATATCCCGCAACACTGCTCTCTCTCCCCATCCCCGCACTCGCAACAAGAGCAGAGTCCCCCTAGTCCTCACCTTTCACCCCACCAGCCGGCAAATACAACAAATAATCCTCCGCCATTTCCGCCACCTCCAACGTGACCCCACCACTCGCCATGTCTTCCCATCTCCCCCATGTCTGCCTTCCGCAAAGACCGCTCCCTCCGCAACTCCCTTGTCAATTCTTCCCTTCCCTCCCGTACCACCCCCCTCCCCGGGCACTTTCCGTTGCAACCGCAAGAAATGCAACACCTGTCCCTTCACCTCCCCCCTCGACTCCATTCAAGGACCCAAGCAGTCGTTCCAGGTGCGACAAAGGTTCACCTGTATCTCCTCCAACCTCATCTACTGCATCCGCTGCTCTAGACGTCAGCTGATTTACATCGGGGAGACTAAGCGGAGGTTGGGCGATCGTTTCGCCGAACACCTCCGCTCAGTCCGCAATAACCTACCTGAACTCCCGGTGGCTCAGCACTTCAACTCCCCCTCCCATTCCCAATCCGACCTCTCTGTCCTGGGTCTCCTCCATTGCCAGAGTGAGCAACACCGGAAATTGGAGGAACAGCACCTCATATTCCGCCTGGGTTGCTTGCGTCCGGATGGCATGAACGTTGAATTCTCCCAGTTTTGCTAGCCCTTGCTGTCTCCTCCCCTTCCTTAACCCTCGAGCTGTCTCCTCCCATCCCCCCGCCCTCGGGCTCCTCCTCCTCCCTTTTTCCTTCCTTCTCCCCCCCCCACCCCCCATCAGTCTGAAGAAGGGTTTCGGCCCGAAACGTCGCCTATTTCCTTCGCTCCATAGATGCTGCTGCACCCGCTGAGTTTCTCCAGCATTTTTGTGTACCTTCGATCTTCCAGCATCTGCAGTTCCTTCTTGAACACATAAATAGGTTGACAACCTTGCTCTTACTTTCTTTGTATTTCCAGTTGCTGCATTCCTAGTATAATTGCATTGTGTTGTTTTGAATAAATGAGAGAACAGTGTTAGTGTGTTGCTGAAGAGATATGAGCTCCTTATGCGAGTTGTCCTGCAGCCCAAGTTACACAGTGCTAAAAGTTCCCACAACAATCACCAAGCCTTTCAACAACTACAAAGAAAGATAGGCATATATGTGGAATGGCACACAGCTTTCTGAGGTGGCTCAACTGAGGCTATGAATTCCAGCATGTCCAGCCTCATTTGCATCAAATACAACTTTCTTCTTTATTGTTAAAAAGGAATCCCTTATCTTATCATTCATCAGCGACAACACTTAATTTCCCAATATCACAATGTAAAAGATCTTATAAAGGATAAGCACTGTCATCATCAGTAATTACACTGAAGAGTTGAATTGGACTCTAATTGGACTTTACTGGCTTTACCTTGCACAATACGTTATTCCCTTCTATTGACTCCATCTACAATTCACTCTGCCTTGGCAAGGACACCAACATTATCAAGGTGAGTCACCACCCTCTCCCATCAGGCAAGAGTTACAAAAGTTTGAAAATGCATACCTCCAAATTCAGGGACAGTTTCTTCCCAACTGTTATCAGGCAAATGAACCATCAACAACTAGAGAGCGGTCCTAAGCTAACATATATCTCACTGGAGACCCTTGGACTATCAATAATTGGACTTTACTGGAGTTTATCTTACACTATATGTTATTTCCTTTATCCTGTATCTGTACACTGTGGATAACTTGATTATAATCATGTATTGTCTATCCGCTGACTGGCTGGCATGCAATAAAAGCTTTTCACTGTACCTCGGAACACCTGACAATAAACTAAACTCAAACTCTCCAGACCCACTGAGTTACTCCAGCATTTTGTGCTTATCTTTAATACTTATGATGGCCTTTCATTTCCAGCAGAACTGTTATGTCGGTTATAAATCTTTTCTTTATCTAAGAATATCAAGCAAGAGGCTATCAATAAACAAGTCAGACTTGTTTTATCACTTTTGTTTCCTGTGGCTTAAGGAATGAATAACAGTGTGCCATATCTAAAACCATTTCTTGCAGTTATTCAACCCCGTTCACACCTCTGTGAGAATGTTCCAAATTGCATTACAGACAATGAGATATTGGGTTCTCTGGAGCTGTAAGGCAACACATCCATTGCTGCGGCACTGTGCAGCCCGATTTAGATTAGAGAACTATTTAGAGAACAACTTTTTTATGTCATCCTGTTTTATTATAAAAATGGATTTATGAATCCTAGACATCATTGTGATCAAAGTAACCTTTAAAGGACATAGCATGAACAGTGACATTTTGCTTCTGTGGATTTAGACTAGATCAATAGATGTGACGCAAATAATATCTGACCACTAAGAGGAAAGCTTGACTGTCTCCCTGCAGCAGTTTTAAACAAAGATTGAACAAAGGTGCTTAAATGGTGCCAGCATTGATGGATTGATTGTCTAGTTGAAGGATTCCAAGTTGTTAGATCATATTTAGCCAAGAAAGAAAGTTCAATGCCTTATTCAAGTTTGCAGATTCGAACCTTTACAAAGGACAAGGTTCAGCTGGGATGTGTAGGAAGGATCTGCAGATGCTGGTTTAAACCAAAGATAGACACAAAATGCTGGAGTAATTCAGCGGGACTGAATTAAGACATCTGAAACTGTCACAGACTAATTCTGAAACATATTAATTAATGCAGTTCATTAATTCTGAACGGAGGTTGATATATAACTAAACTAAACATAGGTTGATAAATTCCAAAATAAAAGTTGGCAAGGCGCACATGATGGTATAAGTTTGTATGTTGATACATATCTAATTTGCCTCAGGCTTTTGCACTTATAATAATAGGTGAATGCCCTAATGGGAGTTAGACACAGTGACAAGTTTATTTTAAAAAACACAGCCATTGCTAGAGTAACTCAGCGGGTCAGGCAGCATCTTTGGAGAACATGGATAGGTGATGTTTCGGGTCAGGGCTCTTCTTTAGACTGATTGTGGTGGGAGAGGGCGAAACCAAGCTGGAAGAGAGGAGGTTGAAAAAGCCCAGGCAATTGAAAGGTAGATGCTGGAGTAACTCAGCGACTCAGGCAGCATCTCTGGAGAAATGGAATAGGTGACGTTTCGGGTCGAGACCCTTCCGCAGACTGAGTCCGGGGAGAGGAAAAGTAGAGATATGAAAAGGTATAAAGAACAAATAATTGAAAGGTTTAGAAAAGAACAATTCAAAGCCAGCTACGATGATTAAGGAGAGCCAACAATAGTCCATTGGTGGCTGTGGAAAAGGTGATAATGAGTGGATACAAAGTGAAACTAGTAGGAAGAGTAGGATGAGGAGTGGCCGAGAGAGAGGGAATACAAGGGTTACTTGAAATCAGAGAAATCAATGGGGTGGAAGATTGCAACCTTCACGTGGTCCGCCCTGTTTTGACTAATGCAATCAACTCAACGTGCACAAACGGGAGATAAAATAGAACAAGTTGTCCAACAACTTTAGGCTTTGCACGCCACACGAAAGAAGAAGAAGAAGAAGTCGAAGAAGGGAAATCAATATTCAGGGGATACAGGTGAGGGGAGTTTTTGATAGCCAGATGATTGGACTAGGGCTGAGTTGAAAAGACAAAAGGTATGAGTTAGGGATGGAAGTGAGATTGGTTGTACAGAAGACTGTCTCAGATCCTAACTCTGCTTTGGTGGCAGCTTGTATGCCTGTGCTTCCTGCAAGTATGGAGGTGGAGAATAGAATTACATGCATTTAATTCCTGGCATAAGACCAATCACTAGGCGGGCACATTACCCTGTGGACAAAAGAAAATCACGTGACAGTGTGAGAGAGATTGGAACCAGATCTTTAGATTTCTCTTCTCAGATAGTTTGATTTCTCGCTGATGCTGTTTCATCTTTGAACCTCCCCAACTGGATATAATTGTGTGTCCAACTTCACAGCATGCGAGCCTGTGTAAACAGAAGTTTCTCAGTGCCAGCCAACGCTCCTGGTGATACAGTCCTATTAAACTGGCAACCCAACTTAGTTAATTGGTCCCTCCACTCCTGTTTGGTCAGCGGGTAGAAAACACATCTTCAATTCTCTTAACATTGATTAATTTCTGCTGGCTGGTTAGTCAGAGCTACAGTGGGTGGAATCTCTTCCAGCACTTCACCAAGATGAATGCATGAATCAGTGTTGATTAAATTGAAGAAAGAGATCCAGGCAAATCACTTTAGAAAATGTTGAGAAAGATTCAAGTTCTTATCATGTGTTATTGTTGCTGCAATGAATTGCCCATCATGCAGCACACTGCAAAACTTTAATTGCCAATCTGTTAATGATGGCCTTTATAAATTAATGAATCCAGCAGCAAGGAGTGATATTCATACCTTTATTCTCCAAATCATTACAGATCACTGTTACACCCTTTGATCCAAAATAATCGCAATATATTCACCCATAGAAGAACATACTTTCAAGTTCTGTTTAAGAATTCTTCTATTTAAGAAGAGTTAGTTCTCTGGAAAGATAAATGACACCCTAATATTGGATGCCTTTTGCCTGCAATAATATATGCAAAATGCATTGATACATAGGGCCAGCGTGGTTGCAAGCAGTAGAATTGCTGCCTTACAGCACCAGAGGCCCGGGTTCGATCCTGACCACGGGTGCTGCCTGTTTGGAATTTGTATGTTCACCTCTGACCTGCGTGGGTTTTCTCCGGGCGCTCTGGTTTCCCCAAACACTCCGAAGACGCCCAGCTTTGTAGGTTAATTGGTTTTGAGAAAATGGGAAATTGTTCCTAGTGAGTGTAGTATAGTGTTAGTGTGAGGGATTGCTGGACGGAGCAGACTCGGTAGGCCGAAGGACCTGTTTCCTCTCTGTATCTCTGAACTAAACTAAAACTAAACATTAAAATTAACTAAATACCTTAATTTGTTGCATGTATATTAGTCTTTATTCCACAATGGCATCAATAGAAAAAGCTATTTTTGTGATTATAATTGCTTGTCTTTTATCGTCCTGCCACTTGTCAATGTCATATGTAAGCTAGCTCTTATGTAAACTAAAATTAAATAAACCACTCCATCCAATGAGTAGTGTCCATTTATCCAGGTGGATGTTAAAATATGATATTACCTGAAAAAGAGCAAGGAATTATTTTAATGTCTTGGACTAATATGCAATTCTCAATAAGAATCACTGAAAGCAACTTTGCTCATCTGAGATCTAATTTGATGTTTATAGCTTAAGACTGGCTGCTAAATATCTCTCTAATAACTCTCCAAAAGGTGTTTCATTGGACGACACACTTTGAGCAGTTTTCAGTCTCATCACACTCACATCGCTTATGTGTTTCATTTAGCTGCAGATTTCAGCCCCAAAAGACACAGATGTTAAAAGGGAAAAAAAAAGTAAAAATGTTTATTTTTCCTTATTTTGTTTTGTGTAGCAGAGTGTTCCTGTATCCAACATGCAACCCCGACAAGTGGCAGGACCATGAAAGATTAACAGTTACAATCACATAAAGGATTTTTTCTACTGATGCCATTGAAGAATAAAGGCTGTGTAAGAAAGAACTGCAGATGCTGGTTTAAATCGAAGGTAGACACAAAATGCTGGAGTAACTCAGGCAGCATCTCTGGAGAGAAGGAATGGGTGACGTTTCAGGTCGAGACCCTTCTTCAGACTGAAGTCTGAAGTCTGAAGAAGGGTCTCGACCCAAAACGTCACACATTCCTTCTCTCCAAGGATGCTGCCTGTCCCGCGGAGTTACTCCAACGTTTTGTGTCTACCTTCGAAGAATAAAGACTAATGTCTACACAAAGAATTAAGGAATAAGAATTAATTTGCAAATCAGAAATGGGTCAAGTGGGAACAGTTTATGTTTATTTTACATTATGCTGAGCAGATAAATTTAGGTCAGTATTGGAGAAAATATCCATGTTCAGCATCTGCAATGCTTCCCCAGACTCTACCATTACTTTGGAAGGACATAAATCCTAAGTAATCCAGCATTGGTCTTGCCATGATTAGCATTCCTATATTTTGACAGATGCCAAATGAATAGCTGATCTCTGCAGCCAGGGTAATGTTGACAGTTTATTTTCTTCATCTACAGACATTGATTCTCGATGCATGATAATTCCATAGTGGAAAATGTTTTCTTCTGTCTTGCCAATGTAACCTTTCTTCACACGAAAACTCGGAGAATGAATGTCATCAGCTCATTCAACAGTGAAGGGCATTAATAACAAGACAGGTCACATCCACACCCACACTTCTGCTTTGTTCTAGCAAGGATTATTGATTGGATGTGAAAAATAGGGGTGAATTTATATTATTCCTTATATTAAAAGAGAAAGAGATTGTACATCAACTGAGATTAACCAACTGTATAAATTGTGAATCAAAACTTGAATCATTCCTGGTATACAAAAGAATACCTTTTTGAGACCCTTTTTCCAGAGATGTTGCCTGACCTGTTGAGTTATGCCCCTGTCCCACTTAGGAAACCTGAACAGAAACCTCTGGTGACCTTGCGCCTCACCCAAGGTTTCCGTGAGGTTCCCGGAGGTTTTGGTCACTCTCCCTAATGGTCGAAAGTGGTTTCCGCGTAGTCGAGGCTTCTTCTATGTTCTTTCGATTATTTCAACAAAATCAAAACCGGCCTCGACTAAAAATAGGTTGCTGTTTTAAAAATCGGTAATTTTTTAGTCGAAGCTGGTTGCGATGCTAGTCGAAGGTGGTCACGGGAATTTGAAGGCAGTGGAAGGTAAGACCTCCCGGGTGGAAAAAAACTGGGTGAAAAAAATATTAATATTAACATAAGCATGTGACCTCTGTCACTCCTGGGCGTGCTCAATCATAGTTGCAGAGTTCCTTTTAGCAGAGGAAAGTTGTAGAAGTGATGGCTCCCAAAAGGCAGACTCGCAGGGGTAGGGCACAACCATCCAAAAAGCATGTGTCGCACACCCAGGAGGAGGAGTGGCAGAAGGACATGCCACAGGATGAAGTAGCCCTGCATGACAGAAGCAAAAGGGCTGCTGCTGACAGCAGTAGATGTACTTTTAGTAACATCCACCTAAGTTGTTCCTTCCCTGCTCTCATGGTTCAGAATGATTTAAAAAAAACCCTGGGAGGCTTTTATTGTAAGAAAAAAACCCATTCATGACATCATTTCATCACGTGATCAACTGAGCTGTAACTAATTGACGCTGGTCATTGTTGGTTTTCAGTTTGGTTGTATGAGGTTGAAGGGGGTGTTGTTCAATCGTGGACCAATTTAACAAAGCCAGTTTTCAAATTAGTCGAAGGAGGTTGCTGTCGGTCGAAGGAGGTTTTCTTCATAGTCGAGGAAGGTTTTCAACATACGCGTGGGAGGTGGTAGGAGGTTGCAGGTCACCTCAACCTTGATTTTTTTTTTTTGGGTGGGGCGCAAAGTCACCAGAGGTTTCCGTTCAGGTTTCCTAAGTGGGACAGAGGCATTACTCCAGCACTTTGTGGATTAACCAGCATCTGCTGTTTCTTATTTCTTCATTTCTGGTATATATCTCTTTTATTAAATGTGTGTTACGGTTGAGAGCAAATAGGTATTCTTTGAATGAACTTAAATACTATTGTTGATATATTTACATAGGAAATAGACCAGTACAGTACGGGAATGTACCCACAATGTTTGTGCCGAACATGATGCCAAGATAAACGGATCTCATCTGCCTGTACATGATCCATATTGCCCTATTTCCTGCACTTCCATGTATTTATCTAAAAGCCTCTTCAACGCTACTATCGTATCTGCCCCCACCACCACCCCTGGCAATGCATTCCAGGCTCCCACAACTCTCTATGTAAAAAAACTTGCACTGCGCATCTTCATGAAACTTTCCCCCTCTCATCGTATGGCTATGCCCTCAGCTGTTCTACATTTTCAACTGACATACAGCATGTGGGTGCAGAGGACATGTAGAATCATATGAATGTTTAGCCAGAAGTGTCGAGTGGGTGAATCATCCCAGCTTCTTCCTGAGATCCCCAATATCATGGAAGCCAATTTCCAGCCAATTAGATTCATTTCCACGAAATGACTGAAATACAGAAAAGGCTACGGGACCTGAACTGATGAGGGGTCCAGACCCAATAGTGACTAGTGGGGTACCGCAAGGCTCGGTGCTGGGACCGCAGCTATTTACAATATACATCAATGATTTGGATGAAGGGATTCAAAGTAACATTAGCAAATTTGCAGATGACACAAAGCTGGGTGGCAGTGTGAACTGTGAAGAGGATGCTATGAGAATGCAGGCAGGGCCGGCCTTAAGCCGATTGGATCGATTGGGCTCCGCACCTAAGGGGCCCCCGCGCTAGAGTAATCAAAAGATCCTGGAGCTCCGCAACTGTTCCCCCAAAACGCTGCGAGAGGCATAACTGAACCAGCGAAAATAATAGATTTCAGGTCGAGACCCTTCATCGTGTTATTTCAGTACAGTTTTAACCTCAATTCTGGGCAAAATGGTATTGCTGACTCAACCAATGTTCACTCCAGTGCCCTTAACATCCTTTTTGGAGTTGCTCATGAATCAAAGATAGACACAAAGTGCTGGAGCAACTCAGCATCTCTGGAGAAAAGGAATAGATTACTTTTCCATTCGGGACCTGACCCGAAACGTCACCCATCCTTTTTCTCCAGAGATGCTGCCTGACCGGCTGAGTTACTCCAGCTCTTTGGGTCTATCTTTGGTATAAACCAGCATCTACAGCTCTTGGTTTCCACATTCTGCTCATGAATGAAATTGGGTAAAAGTGGCAGATATATTCCTCCGTGAAGCAGCTGAGTTTGACAGGGTTGATAGTTTTACTACTGAAGACTATTTTATAAATTAAGGGCATGGAATCACAAAACAGGAAATAATCCCACTAACTCTAACTATATGAAATTATGAGAGGCGTAGATAAGGTAGACAGTCAGAACCTTTTTCCCAGGGTGCAAATGTCCAACACTAGAGAGCATTGTTATGAGGTGAGAAAGGGAAAGTTTAATGGCGATGAGCAAGCCAGGTTTTTACACAGAGTAGTGGGGGCCTGGAATACATTACCACAGGTGGTGGTGGTGGCAGATACCATAGTGGTATTTAAGCGCTTTTATGTACATGGAAGTGCGGGGAATAGAGGGATATGGATCATGTACAGGCAGATGAGATCAGTTTAACACTGCATCATACACAGCACAAACATTGTGGGCCGAAGGGCCCATTACTGTGCTGTACTGTTCTATGTTCTGTGTTCTAACTCCCCCCTGCCTCTCTGTCATCAACCATGATTTCACCTCTAACCTTCCTTGATTTTTACATAGTCCATGACATTTTGGACCAAATCATGCTAGACTGTCTTCAGCCAGGATAAATCTAATGCGATCCCATCAAGGCTGCCCTTATCCAGGCCAGGCGCTGAGTCTCAATTTCATTGATCTTCGCCACCAGCAAGGCCTAAAGGATGATTAGGCGCAGGCAGCATGGCAGAGAGGTCCTGCTCCCAGAATAAATTATATTTTCTAACTGCGTATCTGCTCAAAACAGAGTTACAAAGTTATAGAGTGATATAATATCCAAGGCAAAATGGCCAGCGTATCTTGTGATGCTGCCTCCTCATGACCTTTTGCCTTATTTATGGTGGGTATGGTATAGCTGGACTGACCAAAATGGGAAAATTGTATCAATGATATGAAGAGCAATGGGGGCTGTGACGGCTATGAGATAGGCACAAAATGCTGGAGCAACTCAGTGGGTCAGGCAGCATCTCCGAAGAAAAAGGAAGAGGTGACGCTTCGGATCAAGACCCTTCTTCAGACTGAAATGGCGCCTATTCCTTCTCTCCAGAGATGCTGCCTGATCCGCTGAGTTACTCCAGCATTTTGTGTCTATCTTCGGTGTAAACCGACATCTGCAGTTCCTTCCTACACATCTGTGACAGCTGTATCAATTAATGCAAAAGGTACACTTTGGTAAGATAAAAATCCAAAAAGTTCCATTAGCTACAAATTAGACTTCCAAATTATTTGAAATAATAACTGAGTAAATTGTGACCCATATAATTGCAGTAATTATTTAACCAAATGATGTGCAGCTTTTACTGAATCAAAGCAAGACTAATGTGGTACTCAGAGTCACTTAATGATTTTATAAAAGAAGTGGTGACCAGTTACTCAGCCAGTACATAGAGTTTGAATCATTTTCCCTTTACTTCAACAGAACACAATTCTTCCTAGTATATTCTATGAATATTGATGGTAAGTGTAGGTTTCTTTCCTTTAAATTGGTTCATTCTTTAAGGGATATATTTATCATCGACTGATTTCAGAATTCATAGCATGTGCCACAGAATGCATTTATTACTTTTGTTTTTCTGTTATCAGAAGCATACTCATTAATGTAACCTTCAGAATGCAGACAGGTTAGACTAGTGTAGATGGGGCATGTTGGTCAGTGTGGGTAAGCTGGGCCGAAGGGCCTGTTTCCATGCTGTATGACCACGAAACAGGTGCTTCAGCCGAACTTCTCCATGCCGACCAAGGTCTCCTTTGTACAGTAGTCCCACCTGCCCACGTTTGACTCATATCCCTCCAAACCTTTCCTATCCATGTACCTATCTAAATGCCTTTTGAATGTTGTTATAGTACCTGGCTCAACTATCCCCTCTGGCAGCTTGTTCCATATAACCACCACCCTAATTGTCCTGCTAAGTTTTGAAGAAATAAAATGTTGTCATCCATTGCACCCAAATCTGGCCGAGTTTAGTTCAAGGGAGGTGGGCAGTAAACCACTCTAAACTAGTTGGTCAGAATATGTCCTTGAGACTTCAGCCAGTACAGCCAATTGTGGAGCCAAATGGGAAACATTCACACTCTTAAGGGCCTGTCCCACTTGGCCGTCATTTGCGTGTCATGCAGATGGCGCGTAAAGATTTTGTACATCCCAAATTCCTGCGATGCCGTGCGCAACTGCCCGTCACTGTTTATGTCACCATGCACCATGCACGCGTAATGTGCACCATGCGCGCATAATGCACCCCATGCGCCCATCACGTGCATGTCACAATGCGCGCGTCATGCATCGTGACGCGTAAATGATGTCACGTAAATTACGCGCAAATGACAGCCAAGTGGGACAGGCCCTTAAGTGAATATTTAGCCCGTTTCAGGCTTCATAATCACTAGATCATAAGTAATAGGAGTAGAATTCGGCCATTTGGCCCATCAAGTCTACTCTGACATTCAATTAAGGCTGATCAACTGCATCTCTCCCTCCTAGCCCCTTTCTCGTGCCTTCTCCCCATAACCTCTGACACCTGCACTAATCAAGGCTTCTGAAATAATCAATAGGAAATAATTAATCTTGTAAATCTGCAATATATGAAAAACATTTTCTGATAACTAATTTGATAAGTTCATTAAAGAAATGGAGCTAAAGAGATATCATAGTCCACCAAACAATCTGCAGGAGGAACTTGAGTGGGTCTGGTATCATCTACAGAGAGAAATGGACTGCGAACATTTCGGGTTGGAGTTAGAGGAACAGCACCTCACATTCTCATATTCCAGCTGGGTAGTCTATAATGTGTCGGCATGAACATTGGAATTTACAATTTTGAGGTAACTTGACTCCCTCCCCCTCTGTCTTTTTCTCTTTCCTTATCTACCCAGGTCCTCTCACACACACTCTTCTATTCAATCTGCTCACAATGCCTCCTGTCTCGACCTGATGTTGTCTGTATGGAGTTTGCACGTTCTCTCTGTGACCATGTGGGTTTCCTCAGGTCGCCGCCCCAGCAACATTAATAATAAAAAAGTGAAAATCTAGATTTTTAACATGTACCATCACGAAAAAGCACTTTCAGTAATTTCTAGATTAATAAGAATTAACAGTTTGCCAATGTGCTTTGGAAAATAAATCTGCCATCCATGGAAATTTGGTCTGCTTTTCTGAAATGAGATAAATTAGTGGCCTTACACTAGATGACATCACTTACATTAGATGGTTACACACACCCTGTGAATGAATAATATAAAATACATTTTAGTATAGTTTAGTTCAGAGATTCAGCGCGAAACAGGCCCCTCAGCCCACCGAGTCCGCGCCGACCAGCAATCTGCACACACTAACATTATCCTACATACTAAGGCCAATTTACAATTTTACCAAGCCAATTAGCCTACAAACCTGCGATCAGCGATCACTCGTACACTAGTTCCCGGGTAAAACCCATGCGGTCACAGGGAGACGTACAAACTCAACACAGACAGCACATAATCTGGATCGGACCCGGGTCTCTGGCACTGTAAGGCAGCAACTCTACCACTGTGCCACCATGTCACCCATTTTGTTTGGATTGAAACCCAAAACGTGGTACAGGAATAGCATTCAAGGCATGAAGGAGTATTAACCGGACAATTTCTTCCTACATTTATTTTGAAAATGGCAGTCAACAAAGAGTGAGTCGATGAGGATAATTTAGAAAGTGGGTCAATCCCCAAGAGACAAACTTACCATTCAGAAACGTACGTGTTTACCTTTTATTGAAATCCAGTCATTGATTTCTGTTTTATTTTTTGGCAGCAGTTCTTTCTTCCTGCAGAGCAACTGGCAAACAAAGCAACAGAAGCAACTGCAAGCTGGAGAGACTGGAGGAGGGGAACAGTTTAGTGGCCTGGAAACGGAAAGGAATGTGAGGGCAAGTAAGGGTGAGATGTTGAGTGTTGGGGTAATCAGGAAGGAGCCATAGATTGGACCAGAAGTTGGACATTTCGATCAAATTGTGGAGAGTTGAATCCACCTCCAGGAGAATTCATGTAGAAACAAAGAACTGCAGATGCTGGTTCAGGCACAAAAGGACACATCGTGCTGGAGTAACTCAGAAGGTCAGGCAGTATCTCTGGAGAACAAGGATAGGTAACTTTTCATGTCGGGACCATTCTTCAGTGTGAAGAAGGGTCCCAACCCGAAACGTCAGCTATCCATGTTCTCCAGAGATGCTGCCTGACCAGCTGAGTTACTCTAGCACTTTGTGTCCAGGAGAATTCAGTCCTGGTCTGTGAGTTGGTGGGGGTGAGGAGCTGGGGATATTGACCTTGATGATCATATTCCGACCAAAAGAGGTGAGACTGAAAAAGATCCCGACTAGGAATGTCACCCATTCTTTTCTCCAGAGATGCTGCCTGGCCCGTTCAGTTATGCCAGCACTACGTGCCTATTTTCGATATAAACCAGCTTCTGCTGTTCCTTTGTAAACATTCTGGGAACTTTAAAGTGTGGTTGACGATTTATCTTGCTATTTTTGATTTATTTTAACCAGTGTGCCTATCCTCAAAGTTAAAATCCCCTCTTCTCCCTCCACATAAAAAGCACACATGCACACATACACCTGCAAGAACTTCTCGGTTCATGGACGGAAATGGACGGATTTTTACAGTAGAAATTTAAAAGTTATGGAAATAGTCTGAACAATGCAATGTAATCACACTTGAAGGCATTAAGATACAAAGGCTTCACAGAGGCCTCCAACATCATCACCACGTTGTGAGATATTGCAAACTATAAATGCAGGACTTAATAAGTTAGAATGTAGTGCAAATCCTTTTAACTGTACAGGTTTCAACGTATTGTTAATTCTGGCCAAAATGGAGAGGCCAGGACACTAAAATTGAGTAAAGGCTTCTGGGCTGCTAGGCCATTTGGTCAATTTAAATGTGCCTTCTGCAGAAATAGGACAAGCTGTTTGTCCAGAACCTAGATAAGAGCTGCAGGAAGAGAATGAAACATCTGCAGATCTGGTGCATTTAGGTGCAAATTGCATGGAATGGATTGGATGAATGCAAACTAGATTACAACTACATTGTACATATTGTTGCAAGGCTTTACTTTACTAGATGTTGATTGGATTAAATGTTGAGCCTTGTCTGGGTTTCTTGAATATCTGGGCAAATGTTGCTACGTTTGCTTCCTTTCAAAAGCTCCATTTGAATACATTATATTAGTCACTATATTATTGGGTTAGGGAAATGTCTATCATGTACTGTGTTAATCGATATCTGTTATTGGACTGTATAGAGACCACCCCCATGTGGTTCGGCCCCGCAAGGTTCGAGGACCTACAAAAGGCCACTCCCACGAGGTCCTGTGTCGACCTTCTGGGAGAACGCTTAGGACTGCGTGACCTCTGGAGTGTCTCTGCTTGAGCGAGGCTAAAGAGTGCTTGGCCAGGCAGATACGAGGATCGAACCCGCGGTGGTTAGGTACAGTAGTGGGAACTGTAATTGTGTTTTGTCAAAATAAAGATTAGTTGCGCAAGTGCTTGACTCAGTGATTTTTGACTGAAACTAGACTGCGAGGAAGCTTAGAACAAGCTATTTACAATATTCGACACTGAAACACTTAAGACAGTTGATATTTATGAAGGTTTTCATAGCCCTGATGGGGACTGGAGATAGTCTAGACTGAACCGGTTGGGAAGGCAGCCAGGGGGAGGAATAGAGGTTATAAATACTTACATTTCATGGCTTTTAGCAGCAAGACTTCTGCTGCGGTCCATGGAACTTCCCTTGAAAGAATTTCACGGAGTCCCTACTGCAGGTAATTGTTCCTTCCATGAAATATTCAGCAAATGACTTCCGCCCAATGAAACCATTGCCAAAATGCAGCGTACAATTTATTAGTCTACTATGATGTCTTGAATGTGAAATATTGATATAATTGAGTGAAGCATTTCAATCTTAATAGGATAACTTTATGACCAGCCTCTGCATCGCGCTTTCAGTGACTCCAGCCATTATCAGACTAGTCCACTGTCCAGGTTCAGTAAAGGACAGACAGGTGGAACAGCATCTCATATCTTGCTGGGACAGCTAACAACCCAGTGGTATGAATTTTATATCTCTAACTTCAAGTAACCCCTGCATTCCCTATTCCTCTATCCCTCCCCCACCCAAGCCACACCAGGTTCTCATTCTCACCTAGCAAACAGCAAACAATGGCCTGTTTCCTTTATCATCGTTATTTATTTGGATATCTTTCATTCATTTGTTCTATATCTCTCTACATCACTGTCTATTCACTGATTCGAACTGATTCGAACTCGGAGAATTACGGTTTAAGGCCGCTCGTAGGTACTCGGGGCTCTCGTGGACATTTTTCAACATGTTAAAAAATCTTCATGAGTCTTCACGAGCTTACCGCATTTCCCGAGTACCTGCCGTTAGCGTTACGAGCCGCTAAGAGACGTCCCGAGCTCCGACGTACCCGCTACATACATTCTACGTGCTTACCATGAGTTTGATTTTTTTTTTAACTCGGGAGAGCTCTTGAATTAGCTCGTACAGTGGGACAGCCCCTTTACTCCAGCATTTTGTGTTTATCTTCGGTTTAAACCGGCATCTGCTGTTCCTTCCTAAACAGTAAATGACAAGTTCGCTTAACATTCCCCACATATGCTAACAATGGCCTGGTTCCTTTACCATCGATACTTTTTTGCATATCTTTCATTAATTTGTTCGATATCTCGTTACATCACTGTCTATATCTCTCGTTTCCATTTTCCCTGACTAGTTTGAAGAAGGATCTCAACCCGAAACATCACCCATTCCTTCTCTCCAGAGATGCTGCCTGTCCCGCTGAGCATGCGACTCCATGCAGCAAGCGCAACCTAACGTGGTCGTTTGAGCCGTACGGCCCCACGGGGCCGGTCCCACTTCGATCGCCGGAGCCGTATGGAGTTGTGCGGAGCTGGTCCCGACATCGCGCGGGGCTTCGAAAAACTGACCGTGTTCAAAAATTCCGCGCGGCAACGGCCTGCCGGCCAGCAGCCGCCTCAACACCGTACGCACCGCCTCGATGGGCGTGAGCAGCGTTTCGACGCCGTACGCAGCGTCTTGACGCCGTACGTCACGCGCGAACTTCCCGCGGACTTCGCTCGAACTTCACGTCACTCACTCGACCTCCGCACGACCCCCACTTCCGGTTTGGTCGCATTGCCGCATGCAGGTCGCATGCTCGTGGGACAGGCTCTTAACTCTGTATTGTTCCATACAGAAGGGGATATTTTACAAAGTTCCACAAACACACCCGGCATACATAAAATGATACTCCACTTAAGCAAACGTGCTACATACAAGAATGCGCAACGCTCTTAAATGATTTCTCACATATACTTATCAATTTCTCACACACTTTGCAAGTGCACAACACACTGACAAACACCAAATAGAAAGATCATAATATCATTATGAGCACCTATCCATTTGAATCATCTTCAAAGTGAATCCGCACATTCACACACAAGGCACAAACAATTCCAACACTCACACTGTCCAATATATTTATCCTTTCTTCCCAAGATTTATTTTTGGAAAATGTACATTCAATAGAAATAAACCTCATCAGTTAAAAGTCAGAATTAAAAGAGCAGAAACATTTGTGCGTACAAATGAAAAGTACATCAGTTAAATTTCAAACATCTACCTTTTCTCAATTTATTCAACTGTATTATGGATAAAAGTGCATGCTTTTGAAACAGCATTGAACGATAGAGCATTGAAATAGGCCCTTCAGCCGACTAATTCCACACTGACCATTGATCACCCATTCACATTATGTTCTATGTTATCCCACTTTTGCATCCAGTCCCTATACACTCGGGCCAATTTACAGAGGCCAACTAATCCACAAACCCGGACGACTTTGGGATGTGAGAGGAAACCAGAATACCCGGAGGTAACCCACATGGTCACAGGGAGGACATGCAAACATCACACAGACAGCACCCAAGGTCAGGACCGAACCTGGGTCTCTGACGCTGTGAGGCAACGGCACTACCAGCTGCGCCATTGTCATCCTTCATTAATCCTCATTGTTTGACTGACTGGCTAATAAATAAACATGGACAACCGTGTCCCTTTAGAGATCATCATACACTAAATTTAACAATACCATGTATTTCTTGCCCCTCATTATCTATGCCAATCGCTACAATTTTCCTGTGCATGTGAAGCATCTCCACCATGAGTGTAATAATATTAGTTCATGATTTTAAACCTTCTCACCCACTTCATCTGGATTGAATGGAACATCTTGAAATCATCAATAAATATCCCTGCTTCTGAGTTTAAGATGGAGGAAAGGTCTTTAATGGTGTTGCTCACATTGGTCCAGTGCAGGACGCTACTTTGAGGAAATCTGGCAGCATTGAGATAATTGGTTTCCAGCAATCTCGCCCATCTTCTTTCATGCTAAAGATAGACACAATGCTGCAGTAACTCAGCAGTTCAGGCAACATCTCTGGAGAAAAGGAATAGGAGAGATTTTGTGTCAGAACCCATCTTCAGACTTTGTTGGAGGGAACTGCAGAGGCTGGTTTACACTAAAGATAGACTCAAAATGCTGGAGTAACTCAGCGGGTCAGGCAGCATCTCTGGAGAAAAGGAATAGGAGACGTTTTGGGTCAGAACCCCTCTTCAGACATCTTTTACGCCAGCCACGGCAACATGCCCCATGTTTACTCCATGTTTCCATGAAACAACAATCAGGAGAATGCCTCCTCATAGTCAGAGGCAATTTATTTGACGTCACATCCGGAATTAATCTTTTCTGCCCACATTTGGACCAAGGTGGGATTGTGTTTGTGGTCGTATGAGCCTCATGAGCTCTTTACTGTTGACCAAGAGTTGCAAATGGTACACTGGGCACAGCTGATAGATCTGTTGACACACAGCGCCAGAGACCCGGGTTCAATCCGGTGCTGTCTGTGTGGAGTTTGCATGTTCGCTCCATGACCAAGTGGGTTTCTCCAGCTCCCCACCCCCAACTCTCTCCCCACATCCCAATGCCGTTCGTGTAGGCAGGTTAATTGGCCACTGTAAATTTCCCCTGGCGTGTGGGAGAATCTGCATGGAGTTAAACTTAATTAAACTGGATTAGTGTAAATGAATGGTTGAAGGGCGACGTGCACTCGGTGGGCTGAAGAGCTTGTTTTCATGCTGCATTTCTCTATGATTCTAAGTGTCACTTGATAGCGTTGTTGAAGACACTTTGCATTACTTTGATCATTGAAAGCAAGCTGTTGGAGTGATAATTGTCTGCAGTTGATTTTCCCTGCCTTTGTGTGAAGGTTGTGGGCTATTTATACCTTGTCAGGTGGATGACATCCTTGCAGCATGACTGTACTAGATTTCCTGCAAGCATTGTGAATTTTGGAGCACATTGCTTTAGTACTGGTTATGTTGGCCATCAACATTTGTTCTATCTAATTATCTCATTCATTTCCAGTTATCATACGAATGATTTGAAATGACTAAAGACAGGCACCTATTTGTTATCTGAAGAAGAGTCTCCACCCCAAAACATCACCCATTCCTTTTTCCAGAGATGCAGCCTGTCACTATGTTACTCCAGCAATTTCTGTCTATCTTCGTTGTAAACCAGCATCTGCAGTTCCTTCCAAGTTCCAACCTATTTGTTGGTGTTGGAGACGGTCCAAATGTTAGGAGAATGATCCCAGGAATTATTGTATTAATGCATGCTGAGCATTTGATGGCACTGATCCTGCACTCTCTGGAGTTTAGAAGGATGAGAGGAAACCTCAGTGAAACTTTTGAATAGTGAAATGCCAGGATAGAGTGGATCTGGAGAGGATGTTTCCACTAATGGGAGAATCTAGGGCCAAAGGCCATAGCCTCAGAATAAAAGGGTTTGGAAAAGAGGTGAGGAGGAATTTATATAGTCAGAGGGTGGTGAATCTTTGGAATTCATTGCCACAGACGTGTATTTTTAAGGCGGAGATTGACGGATTCTTGATTAGTACGGGCGTCAGGGGTTATGGGGAGAAGGCAGGAGAATGGGGCTGAGAAGGAAAGATAGATCGGCCATGATTGAATGGCGGAGTAGACTCGATGGGCCGAATGGCCTAATTCTGCTCCTATGACTTATGAACTTAAGAACTTATTCATCGCCGATCACTCGAAGTCTAGTATGATTGATCTCCTCGTGGCTCTTTATCCCTCCAGGAGGAATCCTGTGCATTACATCCTTTAACATGTGGAGGATGATAAATGGAAGACCAGCACACAGTCCTTGACAGAGGGTATGGACTATACGATGGTTGGGAGTCTCTCCCTGCTACAGCCTTCTTCAGCCGTTGCGATGCCCACGTACTGGTTGGCCACCATCCTACACCTGTTACACCATTGAGGTCTTCTTGGGCCATACTTTATCGGGAACCCCACGCTCAAGTTGCCTGCCATTGGCAACCCTGCCAGCGGCACAAATCTCCAGACAGTTTAACTCTCAGTATCTAACGTGCATGTGTAGTGCGTGGGTCTCAAAAGGAAGCACGAAGTCCAGTGTTTTGAGAGGCACCTTTAATTATGTTCCTCCCGGTTGTAGGGAGGTCCAAACGAGAGAAAGATGGCACCCAAACCCCTGCCTTTAAACCCTCTGGTTAAGGACCGCCTCCGGACTGAACCACTCCCGTGCCGAGGGGTTTGACAGTATGATGGCACGACCCTTGGGAGCCGCCACAGGACCCCCCCCCCCCCAGAACCAGAGGCACGAAACGCACCGGCGGGTGCACGACCCGGCCGGCCCGCGTGCGGAAGTCAGCCGATCGTGGGGCTGGCGGAGGCATAGGTGGAGGGACAGGTCGAGGGAATGGTCGAGGGACCGGCGGGAGGACAGGTGGAGTGACAGGCGGAGGGAGCCGTGAAGAGGGGCGCCCTCGAGGCCGAGGTTGGGCAACCAGCACCGGCTGGTCAATGTCCAGGTGTGCCGGCTTCAAACGGTCAATCGACACTACCTCCGGCCAGCCCCTCATGTCCAGGACAAAAGTCGACTGCCCGTGTTCCAGCACCCGGAACGGGCCCTCGTACGGCCTCTGGAGTGGCGTCCGGTGGGCATCACGGCGCAGGAAGACGTATGGGCAGTCCCTGAGGGCTGATGGCACGTGTGGGCAAAATGTCCTCAGTTTCACCGAGACCGCGTCCAGAGACAGGGCCGGGCCGGCCTGTGAGGAGGTAGGGCTTTCTCTTCTCTCCATCATGACGCCAATGGAGCGTCGGGGTCACCAATGTAGTGCGTGGGTCTCAAAAGGAAGCACGAAGTCCAGTGTTTTGAGAGGCACCTTTAATTATGTTCCTCCCGGTTGTAGGGAAGTCCAAACGAGAGAAAGATGGCACCCAAACCCCTGCCTTTAAACCCTCTGGTTAAGGACCGCCTCCGGACTGAACCACTCCCGTGCCGAGGAGTTGGACAGTGTGATGGCACGACCCTTGGGAGCCGCCGCACATGTAAACTTCCCCACCGTGACAAGGTGGTGACAAGTTATTGTAAGGATCAGGGTGGCACTGAGATCAACCACTCAGAAATATCTGGTTCAAAATGGTTACAAGCATTCTGGGTGGAAAATGTGGCTTGTGCCAATCTCCCTGTGCTCCAGGAGCAAGGCAAGGACTGTATTGTTAATAGTGAGACTTTAATAGACAATAGGTGCAGGAGTAGGCCATTTGGCCCTTCGAGCCAGCACCGCCATTCAATGTGATCATGGCTGATCACCCCCAATCAGCACCCTCTTCCTTAAAGTTGCAATATGGTGATGGTACTTTTATCTCGTCCCTGTGACCATGTGGGTTTTCTCCAGGTGCTACGGTTTTCTCCCACACTCCAAAGACATACAGGTTTGCAGGTTAATTGGCTTTGGTTAAGTTGTAAATTATCCCTAGTGAGTAGGATAGTGCTAGTGTGCAGGGTGATCGATGTTCAACGCGGACTCGGTGGGTCCGTGCTGGATCTCTAAAGTCTAAAGTGTGGGATCATACACAATGGCAGCATGTACAAGTGAAGGGTGGAGACCAATCTGTTTCCAGTTGAATAGTTAATGGTCAGATATCTGTTTACACCTTTTGCTGGGTACAATGATGTCAAGAAATGCTTTGTTTATTTCCCTAAAGTCCCTTACGGTATAGATGAAAGGATTATATGCATTCTTAAGGAAACCTTGAAGAGTTTTTTATTCAATGATCATACAAGGTCACATTCTACTCCTGGATTTAACACAGCAGAGCTGTTGATGTGAGTTTATTGGTTTTCAGATTAGACAAGAAAATGAAATAATATCAGTAGAAATGAAAACAAAATCCCAATTTGATACTGGGGGCAAAGAGAGGTACATCAGATAATACAAGCAAGTGAAGACCAATGAACAAGGAGGAAAGAGGAGATAGAAACACAGATGCTGGTTTCCCAAGAAGGGAAACAAAATGCTAAGGAGGAAATAGGGAAATGGGATTTTGGTGGGACAGTACAAGTCTGTCGTATGAAATGTTATCTTGAAGGGAAAGTCAGAAGATTCCATGTTGACCAAAATATGACAGCAAGAAAGGGAATAAATCTTTTTGGCGATAAATGAACAAGAGTTTAAGGATGGCGCAGTGGTACAGCGGTAGTGTTGCTGCCTCACAGCGCTAGAGACCCAGGTTCGACCCTGACTACGGGTACTGTTTGTACGGAGTTTGGACGTTCCCCCAGTGACCATGTGTATTTTCTTTTGATGCTCCGGTTTCCTCCCACACTTCAAAGTCGTACAGGTTTGTAGGTTAATTGGCTTCCGTAAGTTGGAGAAAAAAAACGTTCCCCCAATGTGTGCAAGTTAGGGTAAGGGGTGATCGCTGGTTGGCACAGACTAAATGGGCTAAAAAGCCTGTTTCCAGACTGTATATCTAAAATCTAGTCTAAAGTTTATTGCAGAAATAGATACGTAGTCTACAAGTGAAAAGGAGAAGCAAGTCAACAGAAGTGGTCAAAATGTCTCTTATTTATCCGATCAATAAATAACTACATCTCCAGAGACTCAGTCACCTTTAAGAATCTAAGACATTGGACAGGTACATTGATAGGAACGTTTTAGAAGGATGTGGGTAGGCAGGCAGGCAGATGGGACTAGTGTAGATGGGGCATCTAAATCAGCACTGGCAAGTTGGCCAAACGGCCTGTCTCCGTGCTGTATGAATCTATCTGAGAAGAGAATGGACTGAATCCCTCATTGCTGTGTTACACCAAAGAGAGAGAAGCTGTGTGGTATCTGTGTAAACGAGGCACATGAGTGTGTGAGATAAATGTATCATTTGTGATTAATTAATTAATTGACCATGAAGGGCGGCATGGAGGCACAGTGTTAGAGTTGCTGCCTTACAGCATCAGAGACCCTGGTTCAATCCTGACTACAGGTGCTGCTGTCTGTGCAGTGTGTGTACGTTCTCCCTGTGACCACGGGGTTTTCCCTGGGTGCTCCAGTTTCCTCCCACAGTCCAAAGACGTACAGGTTTCTCAGTTAATTGGCTCCGTTAAAAATTGTAAATTGTCACTAGTGTGTAGGATAGCACTAGTGTACGGGGAATGCATAGACTAGGTGGGTCGCAGGGCCTGTTTCTGCCATGTATCTGTAAACTAAGCTAAACTAAACTACAGTAAGTGGTCTATTATTCCTCTTAAGACACCCATGGAAAACGTTTCCTTCCGTAGATGCACCGTGCTCTTGTGATTTTCAGTTTTCACCTCCATTTGCAGAACTTGTCACTTGGCTTCTGATATGCTCAAATTATAAATTAAATCACATTCACTTTGGGTCCAATTTCGAATTCCACTTTAATAGAAATATGTCAGACCACCAGACCATCTACCGAAACACTTCAAAGGTGGCAGGTGTATTCTACCTGCATCACTTAAACCGCAAGGTCAAATGCAATGTTCCTAAAAGGCTTCTTGACAATCTATATCAAATATTACATTGCTCATTAGAGGAATAAGAAAGCACTTTGCAGTTAATGGATTAATTTTCATCTGTAGTTAAAACAATTTGCTGGACAACTGTGAAAGAAAGCTTGCGCAGTTTATGAGATGAGTGGCCATTTTATAAGTAGTTTAGAAATATTACTTGATAGATCAATGTTGGGCAGGTTATTAAGAAATCTCACCACTCTTCGCTACTTTGGTTTTAAGATTTTATTTGTAAAATGGCACCATTGTTGAAGTGGAGAGTCAGCTGAGATCATGTGCTCAATTCTAGTGTTAGGATTTAAGTCCAAACGACCAGGATCTGCATGGGTGGACAGCATAAAGTAACAATTGTAAAGCATGTTTGCACGGTGATGTAATCTTGCCAACTCCTTTTCTTTTCGACTATAAGCCAGTCCCATGAGCATTACTACTGTACAATCTTATGTACTAGAACAAATGTTGCCCACCAGTCATTTATAGTATATGTGGCGGCTTTATGTTGGAAGATTGACTCCATGCATAGAAATTGGGGCGGCACTATGATGCAGAGTTGCTGCCTTATAGTGCTGGAGACCAGGGTTCGATCCTGACTACGGGCACTGTCTGTAACGAGTTTGCACGTTCTCCCTGTGACTGCGTGAGTCTCCTCTGGGTGCTCCGGTTTCCTCACACATCCCAAAGACGTGCAGGTTTGTAGGTTATTTGGCCGCTGTAAATTGTCCTTAGTGTGTAGGATAGAATTAGAGTACGAGTGATCGGTGGTCAGCGTGGATTTGGTGGGCCGAAGGGCTTGTTTTCATGCTGTATCTCTAAACTAAACTAAACTAAAATTGCATTTCTGTGTAATGTAGTTTAAGGATCTTGTGATATCATGTCAAGAAAATGGTATTATTCTTTCAATGGATACAATTGGGGGACAATAAACAAAGGCAGGTCATAAGGCTATGTAATAGGAGCAGAATTAGGCCATTCGGCCCATGAAGTCTACTCTGCCAGTCAATCATGGCTGATCTATCTTTCTCTCTCAACACCATTCTCCTGACGTTCCCCCATAACCCCTGACACCATTACTAATCAAGAATCTGTCAATCTCCGCCTTAAAAATACCCATTGACTTAGACTCCACAGACGTCTGTGGCAATAAGTTACATAGATCCAAGGAGTTGAGATCTGTGCTCAAAAGATTGTAAGATCATTAACTTTAGCAAAGAGTGCATCTTTATTTTTCTTTACCTTCAGCATAAGCCAATTGAATATCTGCAATATTTGTCTGTTTGATAACTGTCGTTAATCTTCCTTATGGCATATGCAATAAGCAAGATTAAGAGCCATTTGAGTTCACATGCACCGGATCTTTAAAATATTTTTTTGCCTTGTTATCTAACAGGACGCAACTCACTTTCAGGAACTTACTGGAAGTGTTAGGTTGATGAGACGGGTGTCGTCCATCGATTTCAAAGGGAACGGCAAGTGCTCAACTACTCACAAGTAAGTTACAGACTTCCACAATCTGCAGTAAAGGACACAAAGTGCCGGAGTAACTCAGCCGGTCGGGCAGCATCTCTGGAGAACATGAATAGGTGGCATTACGAGTCGACACCCTTCTTCAGACTGGGTCTCAACCCGAAACATCACCTATCCACGTTCTCCAGAGATGTTGCCTGACCCGTTGAGTTACTCCCATCATTTTGTGCATCTGCAGTTCTTTGTTTCTACATTGAAACTCCCTTGGTATGGGGGGGGGGGGGGGAGGGGGCAGCAATATTCACAGCAATTTGGCCTTTGAAAATTGAAGGTTTTATAATCAAAATTTATTTTTGAGTGATGAGGAGCTGCAAAATTTAAGGCTCCACGAGGAAATATCTTCGCACAAAACTGCTACTACAACAGTAGTTCCCAATGGGAGATACCAGCAACCCTTTTACCCACTCACTATCTGCCCTACAACTCACCCAGAGTTGGATTTACATTAGATTCAATTTTTGCATCTCACTTACTCCGTGCTTGCCTACAAAAACTGGTTCAGAGTCAAAATGCAAACACAAGCCCCTTTCTTCTATAATTATTTTTAATGGGATTTGTGTGGAATTTTAAAGCAATTTTACAATGGTTTTCGCAAAACTGATTTCCACAAAGTATCGTAAAAGCACTGCTCTATATGTATCTTGCTTTAGCTGAATCCATGTGGATAATTCATGTATTTTTAAAAACCATGTTATTCATTGTTCAAATATGCAAGTAATCATTGCTTGAAGGTAAAACATGGTGCCAAACCACCAGGATTGCAGCACTTATGTTGTTACTACTACTAAATCCATTGAATTATAGAACAACGTCATTAGTAAGATTACTTATTTTTGTGCCTTTGTGCTAATTAATTGGATTTCACCCTTCTTTGGCACATTTATCAGCTGTTAAGTGTGGCACTGACATCCAGTCCCATTTCCTGCTCATAAACATCAGGAAGTTGATCAAAAGTTTAATATTTAATTTTTAAGGTGGAAATTGATAGATAATTGATTGGTAAGGGTTTCAAAGGGCATGGGGAGAAGGCAGGAGAATGGAGTTTAGAGGGAAAGATTGAATGGTGGTGTAGACTATATGGGCTAAATAGTCTACTCCACAATTACTATGTTTCATAAGTTCCTACCATTTCATGTTCATAAATCACTCCAATAACTTATGAAAAATGTAATAAAGAGCAAAGTATGCACTAAGAGAGTACTGTGGGGTTCCCAAAGGAAATTGCATGAGGAAATCCCAAAGAACTCTGTAGTACTCTCTACTCCCTTGAACAGGCTAGGATTCTATTTCTTGAAGCGCAGGAGGATGAGGGGGTGATCTTATAGAAGTGTACAAACTAGGGGATTTGAGAACGAGTGGAACTAGTTTTAAGGTGAGGGGGGGCAAAGATCTAATAGGAACCTGAGGGGTAACTTTCTTTACACAAATAGTGGTGTGTACATGAAATGAACTGCCGGAGGAGGTAGTTGAGGCACGTACTATCGCAACGTTTAAGGAACTTTTATACAGGTACATGGATAAGTTAGGTTTAGAGGGATATGGGCAAAACGCAGGTAGGTGGGACGTGTAGATGGGACATGTTGGTCGGTGTGGGCAAGTTGGGCTGATGGGCCTGTTTCCACGCTGCATGACTCTATGACTTTACTATGCTCTTGCAACAGTGTGGGAAGGGCATGAGGAAGGACAGGACTTGTTCCAATGGGAAATATAGTCAGAATAAGGGTCTCAACTCGAAACGTCACCCATTCCTTCTCACCAGAGATGCTGCCTGTCCCACTGAGTTACTCCAGCTATTTGTGTCTAGCAACTATAGAAGAGCTTAAGGCTGACATGGCTCTGAGGGAGAGGACACAACAACCTCCTCTCCATGTAGAGCCCCCATTCCATCTCTCCAGAAATCATCTGCCTTGACTGAGTGGCCCCATGCCCTGATGATATATGGGATCATCTAGGTGGTAGAAAATGCAGCGTGTAACTCAGGGTGCACATAGCTTAAGAAGTCTCGACAAGGTTCAAAAGCCCTGAGCCTTGAGAACTGAGGCTGGCAGATGACCAAGACACAAAATGGAGGAGATACTCAGCGGGTCAGGCAGCATCTCTGGGGGGAAAAAATAGATGATGTTTCTTCTGAAGGATTGGAATCCTTCTTCAGACTGAAAGTAGAGATGGGGGGGGGGGGGGGGGGGGGTAAATAAACCGGAGATGAGAAAAGGAGAGAACAATTTAGGGCCGGCAACTGATGACCTCAGGAAGGGTGGAGCCCATTGTTAGCTGGGGAAGGTGTGATAACAAGTGGGATACAAGGATGCGACCAGTGGAACTGGTAGGATGACTAGGGTGGGGGAGGAGGTGGGAGCAGAGGGGGGGGAAAGGGAGGGGAGGAGAGAGAATGCAGGAGTATCAGAATAGAGACCCTGTATACTGATGCATTTTTAGTGATCTTGCCACTTTTTAGTTCAGTGAAGATGAATATGATAGAATTGCAGCCAAAAGCAACAGTGGATGATGGTCTAGTGGGAGAGGTCGGGAGAGGAAGATGTTCAATTCTATCCGGCATATGACTGTCAAAAGAAAAAATGTCAGATGTATTGAGCTAAATTATATACGGAAGTGCCCAAGTTAATTCTCTGAGGCACGATATGACCCAGGAATGATTGATACCACAACTAAACTGGAGTTAAATCAGTGGTTTCCAATTTTGCACCTGAAAATTGCAGTAATGGGTCAACTTTCTTTGTTCTGGTTTCAGATCAAAATCTCATTTTGAGAGTGCAAAAAATTGAACTTACCATGGTCCCAAATTCAAACCACGTGGGGCAGTTAATTAGATGTTGGAAATCAGTTGTAAAATTAAATTCTCATTAAAATTATAAAAGTAGAATGTGTCAAAAAAATAGAGCAAAGTTAAAATGACACACAAGTTGGTTTTACTCCTGTACACATACCTGAAATATACTAATCTATTTCTGTTAAATAATGGGTGACTCTTTACTTGTGTTCTGCTTTTAGATTATAGAGTATTCACTTTTTACTGAATTTCCACTAACAGCACGAGATTAAAAAAGGGACAAGGCCCCTAACAACATAAAAAAAAACATCCATACTTTACCATTAAGAAGTAAATGGAAAGGATGCATCACAGCCTGGTTCAGCAACTTGAATGCCCAGGAGCAAAGAAGACTTCCAAAAGTGGTGAACACTGCCCAGTCCATTACAGGTACTGACCTCCCCACCACCAAAGGGATTTACAGGAGTCGCTGCCTCTATAAGGCAGCCAACATCATCAGAGACCCACATCAACCTGGCCATACATTAATTTCACTCCTGCCATTGGGAAGAAGGAGCCTGAAAAATGTAACATTGCGGTTCAGGAGCGGCTTCTTCCCTACAGCCATCAGGCTATTAAACAAGCTCCAATTAAGCTTGGAACTACAAATACTTGTTTTTTTGTCTTTTTGCACTGGTATTGTTTGTTTGAATATAAATTAATATATATATATATTTTAAAATATACATATATATACACACACACACACATATATATATGTATGTTTGTGTTTGTGTGTGTGTGTGTGTGTGAGTGTGTGTGTGTGTGTGTGTGTGTGTGTGTGTGTGTGTGTGTGTGTGTGTGTGTGTGTGTGTGTGTGTGTCTACGTAGATACATACTACGAATTTCATTGTTCTGTTTGGGACATAATAATAAAACACTCTTGACACTTGATGCTTCTTCTGAGCACGATGGTATTGAAGTGAGTGGAGTTCATTTGGTGTCGACCAAGATGCAGCATAGCTCTAGATGATGAAATCAAAAGTGACAAGGTGTCAAGTGTCCACGAGATATATCTGTGTGAACACTGATATCATGTTTCAAAAATATTAGTCTTGGGAAAAAAATATCTCGTGCTTGTGTTTAACGATGGTATGACAGTATTAGAGTTGCAGAATCTGCTTAAACCTTGTAGATATTGCCACAACTGAAGCATTTCAATAGATTTCATATCTAAATTCAGCCAAATAATAATCTAGAAGCATCAATGCATTACATTAAACTGAAAGAACAAGCTTGCTTTACCTTGATAAAGAAAAGCATGGACAGCAGTTAAAGTCTCAGTCCAGCACTAGGCTTTAGTTTATTCAGTAAACCATAATCTTAATATGGAGAACAATTGCTTAATTGTTTCATACATATTCAAAGGTCAGCCTCCTGCTTCTAAATACTTAGTGCTGAATGCAGTCTCATTTATATAATTATTGTTGTGAGCTTCTGCAGGGCTACAACCACCTAAACATCAATTCAAGTGGCTTTTTGGTTAGAAGAAATAAGGAATAAAAACATTTTTAAAAAATATTTATGAAATGAGAATGAATTAAGCCAATTTGCAAAGTGAGGAAGTGGATTTCATTAACTTACAAATGTAACATAATGTTGAAAGTCTATTTATTGAGCAGCACAAAATACAAAATAAATCCATAAAGTCTAAGATAATTTTATTTCACACCATTATCATCGGAAAAATAACAGCATATGTCAAAAATTAGTTAATTTTGAAAATCATCTTGCTTTCTGCATATATGTACATATCTGATATGTGTGTGTGCAGTATATGTAAATGTAGATACATATACACACATACGTGTATATATATAGACTATATATATTCTACATATATAATATATATATGTCTGTATGTAGGTATATATATATATATATATATATGTGTGTGTGTGTGTGTGTGTGTGTGTGTGTGTGTGTGTGTGTGTGTGTGTGTGTGTGTGTGTGTGTGGTGTGCGTGTGTGTGTGTGTGTATGTATGTATATATATATATATAGATATATATTATACACACGTATATATTTACACATATTTCCACACACACACGCATCTTCTTATAAAGCTTTAATGCTTTCTTTGTCCTCCTAATACTCTCTCTTTACTAGCGTTGCCTGCGGGACACACCTTACAACAGCAGCATACTTCCAGGTCTCCAATAATGTACGTCTTGGCTGTCTGCCAGAAGGCACACAACCAACTTTTCTTTCCCTCCCACTGGGAGGCGTCTGCCCTCAGCTGGGATGTGTTTTCCAATATAATTAGAAACCAGAGACATAAAATAGAGTTTATTACAGTTGTCTGTTTTACTTTATACGTCTACCTGGACACTGAAAGGTCAGTGCTCCTGAATTACCATTCAGTGATGCATGACCCTGTGGGTTAGTTACACTTTTTTTACAAGCCATAGCAACTAATTTCTGAAGATGGCAGGTAAAAATATCTTCCAAAAAAAACTGAAATATTGATTATACTTAATTATGTAAATTGAAGAAAATTACATTTTATTCATGCCTAAAGTATCCGTTGAAATCAAATTGGACTAAGCATGTGTCAAAACAGCCTTTCCTATTTAACTATGTACAATGATGACAATTGTCAGATTGTATATTACATGACATTAAAGGTTTAAACACAGATTGTTATGAAGTAATTCTTTAAGCACCAATGTATGTAGTGCCAGTGGACGAGAGAGGGCAAAATAAGAGGTGGATCGATAGTTGACCATTGTCATCATGTACTCCACATTCTGATTCAAGTTGGCATTAATAAGTTGGCAAATAAAATGCGAAGCATGGCTACTCCTGGCTGTCGGTGGGCCAAGGCTTCTTGGAAAACCATTTAGAGATCAGCATTAGATTTACAGCTTCGAAAATGTTTAATGATTAACGTCTTTAATAGATTCAAAGTGAATGAATGGTTTAGAATACGGAAACCTATCATAAATATTTTATCTATTTTGTTCTGATTAATTTAGAATGTTGCACAGAATAAAACCTCTTGATAATTCAGAAATAATTCTTCTTGCTTTTAAGATGACATATAGGCTACACCAGCACACAAAGGCAATCGTGTTCTTTTTTTTTGCATGGAAAACTGATATGATGACTTTATCATATTTAAACGACACATTAGGCCTATTGTGTAACAAAAGCTCATCACAAAGCACAAAGGTTTACATCATCAAAATGATTCAGAAATGATGATGCTAATTCCCTAGAGGGCTGCCAACCCACTTTCCTCCAGATACAGAGAACACTCCCCACATCCTTCGTCTTACAGGAATAACAATTACCTTGTAATACAATTAAGATTGCCCAGAAGTCATCCTTTTATTGTCTTTCTGGGCTGTCTTTGTAGTCATAAAAGGAATGAATAATATTTTTTTCTATTTCATCAATCAAAAGCCTTACCCCATCTACTTACTAATAGACACTGCAGATATTAGGAACTCTTAAAACTTCAGTAGGCATCATGATATTTGGGTGCTTCGAACTATTGCTGTTGCCCACCTAGCTTTATATATATCCTAGTGCATGTGTATACCCTAGTGTGTGCTTAGATGAATATATATGGTGCTTCAAACTATTGCTGTGTCACTTATATATATTTAAGTGTGCGTGCGGGTGTATATTTTTACACACTGATTTTTTAAGTGTTCCTAATATCTGCAGTGCCTATTAGTAAGTAGGTGGGGTAAGGCTATATATTTATATATATATATATATATATACACACACTTCTATACAAGGAAGTGGGTGTGGGTGTGCGTGTGTATATATACACACACATATATGTATATATACACACACTTACTGGTATAGAACAAAGCTTTTCTGCAAAGCCATATTAGCTGAGCTTAGGACAGCTATATGTTGGTTGAACACTCCAGCTACCCCAGTCCAGGCCAAACCATAGCAGATGCATTGAATTAAGAACTAATGACCACCCTGCTCTGCATTATTGATGATTAATAAATACAGGGTTTAATTCAAGCATAAAACAAAGCTCATCCATTCAGTGCACACTTTTTTTATTGCAGTAAAAGCCTATTTAGTGGAATTACAATAGACTTCTAGAATACTATCTTTCCAAATTGTTTCTATCAATTAGCCAATGCAGAATACATTGTACAGAGTCCCTGCACAAATGATTTAAGTGTTCCTATCTAGCAGATTAATTTGTGTGTGCTATTACATATTAAAAATATACAAATTATCTTTTTAGTTTTAAATTCCAGCTTTTAGAAGAAGGCTTTTTTTTCCTGCAATTTACAAATTAAATTTTGAAAGAGATTTAGGAGGGTTGATATTTCTACAATAGTGCATCTCTCTTAGCAAATCTGATTTTGGAGATAATATCGCCTGATTTTTGGGTGAGGCAGTGGATGCACTTTGAAGAATATTGGCAGCATTAGATTCTAAATTTAATTTTGCCTTATCCATCAGTTTCAAATTAATTTTGCTATAATTCAATTATATCATTACAGACAGCATTGATTAATGAAACTTCTATTGTATATTCTAATTGAAACTTGAAAAAAATCAAATAAAAGACAAGAAAGCATTAATTCTCTTCTGTAAATCCATCAAATCAGAATATTCAGGTTTACCTGAAAGTTAAGCTTTTCAAGAATATCTCAGTACTCTTTCAACATAATTATTGTAAAAATACAATAATTGGTTGTCAATTGTGGGTATTATATCCAGCAATCCATTAACTAGACTGAGACATATAAGAGTGTCGCTCATGCTGTGATCAACCATCCAAATCCTCATTATAAAGTTGGCATAGGTCACCAGTCCACAAGATGCTTTACCCAAAAATCTTATTGTCTTTACAACACTTGCAAAGATTATTGTATCATACAGCAGAATGGTGGTAGTGATCTTCCTTCCATGTCAAATTAAAATTAAGAATTGAACATCCTTTCACATGTTCCTGGGCATTGTTCTTTGTTTTCTTCATTTTTATCACCCTTAAAATGTTTAGGGTTTAAATGTAAAACAATTTTTTTTCATGCATTTAGAATTAAAAACTATCCTATGTTAAATAACATTTCAGCACAGAAAGAAGAGTTTGGAAAGACTCCACCACAAGGATCAGTGTACAATGCTAGCTAGACTTGCATACTAGGTGCCACTCCCAAAGCTGGACCTCTGCAGCCAAACCGTATGTTCACAGGATGAAATTCCAGTGCAAGATTCAGCTAATTAGCTGAAAATCTGCCCATTAAAAAAAAACATTCTCTGTTCACCCCGATTAATACAGGAACACAGTTTTCGTGAATACTATTTATTTTTTTCCGGTTAAAGCAGCAGCAATTGCCTTTGTGCAAAACAGTGGGATTGTTTTAGGTACATTTGTTCTAATTCTTAGTTGTCTCCAACTAATGTGTAATTTAAATCAGCCACTGGCTAAAATCCCAGAGACTTAGCATTATGCTTGTTGAATATCAAACCAAAAGGCATTCTCGAATGGAAGCACTGGCAGAATTCAAATGCTGTGCTGAACCTGATGCATTTCAGGTATTTTAACTCCTTTAGCTGTAGGAAAGAAAAACCTTAAAATTTTACATCCAGAATTTCAAAACCAAACAAGGATAGTAACAATCTGTCAATTCCGAATTCACTTGCAATTAGTAAAAGCTGCAATTATTCACTGGGATAGATTTTAATATCAGATCTCAGTAAAATGAAACAAAGCACCATCACATACAAAGCATCATGTATATATTTTTCCTTTTTTCCATTTCATAATTTAATCTTCAATCAAGCAATAGTCATGCAAACATATCATGTATTGAAGTCACAACATTTTAAGAAGCAGTTTTTTTTTCAGATATAAATTTCACACATTTATATTGCTAAAAGTATTTCAATTTCTATTCCTAATAAGATAGATAGATCACTGCAGAAATGTTGGTCCAAGAACCAAAAAAAAAGACAATTTTTTTGTACCTGTTTAGTTCTTCTAATGCAGCACAACATGATGCCTGTATCCCTTTCTTTTCCTCTCCCTTCCTATTCTCTTTCTTGCTGCTCTCTCACTCCCTCTCTTCCTGTCTCTCACACCCTCTCTCTGCCTCTCTTGCAAACACAGGCACTCCCGTCAGCTGCACAGTCAAATGCTGCTGATACCACTTCTGCTAGCAGTTCACCGCCCCCCCCCCCCCCCTCACCCCCACCACCAAAACCACCACCTCCCACCCATCCGTGCCACCACTCCCAGACAGCTCATTAAATATTAAACATCTCTTCTGCACCCTCAGTGGCCACAGTCTAAGTGTTCACGTTTCTGGAGTATTAACAATTTAAGTACCGAATGCCTTTCAGCATCTTGTAGCACACCCTCGGATACCTTACCACAATTTATAACGAGAATACTTTGTACTTTCGGTATAATTTTAAAAAAAAAAAATTGGCAATGCCTTTTTTTAAATTATTTGGCTTCTCGCAACAATAGGCAAACATTTGATTTGTGTTATATATTTTTTTGAAATGTTGCCAAAACGCCAGAAGAGCATCACACAATTAATATAGTGAACTGCCACACCCAAGCTGTGTTGCTGTACAAGGCCAGTCTGACAAATTGATTTTAACCCTCCCATGAATAATGGAAATGGCAGAATTTAGGACATTTTTGAACACTTCTTTCTGAATGCTTTTTTTTTTTAACCCAGCTGCTGAACAATAATGTCAGCATGCTTTAACCCTTTGAAACCTGCATGTTTTTTAGTCTCAACAAAGCAATTAATGTCTGTGAATTACAACAAAGAATAAAAATAAATGGTCACTAATTTCATTTTAAATCTAACAACCCTGTGCTGGATTTTTGTTCTCCAGATTAACTACAAACCAAAGCGAGGTTGCAGTAATATTTTATGTAAGATTTTTAAAAATATACCATTCACAAAATGGAATCTCCTGCAGCACTCACCCATTCTTACCCCTTATCACAGCTAGAACATAAAAATCAAACTGCAGTCTTAAACCTACAGTTTAGTGTTAGAGTGTTTTCATATAAACTGTATTCAATTAGCCACAAATAATTTTAAAGTCAGTCCTACAGCAGTTTATTAATTATTTGATGGTGAAATAATGTGAATTAATCCGTGAAAATAGAAGATTTAAAGAAAGAGAAGAGAGCAACCAATGTGTTCCTCGAGGTTTAATAATAAAATACAGTGAACGTTATCACATCTCAGATATTAATAGGTAAACCAGAGAAACACCTACAATTTTAGATTATTAGAATATTTTTGGCATGAATGAGGATCCATTTCGTTTCAATTAGCTTGACATGCAAGATGGAGATTCTGGGTGATAGTGTGAGAAGGGTACGATGAACTACTGTAATGGAAGTGGGAGATACTGGGCCAGGTGTGGAGGGAGGGTCAGTGATATTTGTGTTGCTTGACACTGCGTGACATGATCAGCCTACATACGCAACCAGGTATAATATAAAAGGTTTGGTCCCATTTTGCAGTATTAAAATTTATTTTGCTGCTTGTGAAAGAATGTTATCCAAAATCTAATTACATTTGTTATGTTTTCTGGACTTTAAATCTGAGTCTTCTGCTCTCATGAAGAGCAAATATATGGAGGCACAGTAATGTCAAATGGCACAGAATGCTGGATTGATAACACTTGTGCAATATTCTAACACAAACTTGAAGATCACTAAGAACAAAGACCTCAAGCAATGTCTTAATGGCCTGAGGCCTGCCTTAGTTTCATGCTTCTTTACCTTGGCTTCTTCAAGTAACTGCTTACCCCATCCTCCAGCACCACATCCCGCCCTCTCTATCACTCCCCCACCCCCACCTCCTCCACATCACCTTCTATTCAAATGCTTTTCAAGTGGCTGACACCTGTTACACTTTGGAGACGCCATCTTGTGCTAGAACTTTAGACTATAGCAGGGGTGGGGAACCTGTGGCCTTAAGGCCGCATGCGGCCTTCTAGGTCATTAAGTGCGACCTTTTGAATGAATCCAAATTTTGTAGAACAAATCCTTTTATTTTTATTAATATGTTTTTGTTCATCTTTTATTATTTTTATTTTAATCTTAAAATGAACGTATTTAAAATACCAAAGAGTAAAAGAAGATTTAACGAAATAATCCTATATCTAATTGACGTTTCTTGGATGCGGCCTTATTAGATTACAGCTAACTTAATGCGGCATTCCAACATGCAAAGGTTCCCCACCCCTGGACTATAGAGATGCAGCGCGCAAACAGGCTATTCGGCCCATTGAGTCCGCGCCGACTGCCGATCACCCCGTACACTTGCACTATCCCATTCACTCGGAACAATTTACAATTTTTACTGAAGCCAATTAGTCTACAAACCTGTACATCTTGTGTGGGAGGAAACCGGAGCACCCGGAGAAAACCCACGCAGTCACAGGGAAAACTGTACTTCTGCGCCACTGTGCAGTCCTACTGTTATTTTTGCCTATTGTATTGCCTATGTTCTATAGTGCTCATTATTTGCCAGTGCCTGGGCAGTGTGGAGTTTATATGCTTCATTGGTGACCTTATTCCGCCAGGATTTGCCTGAGATGCATCAGAGGTAATGAAGGTGGAAACTGTTTAGACTTTTTAGAAAACTAACATATGTTGTCCAAGACTCATGCCTGCAGAAAATTCCGATGAACACCTACGCTCAGTCCCCCTTGGCCTACGTGATCTTCCAGTTGCCAAACATTTTAACTCCCCTTCCCATTCCCATGTTGACCATTCAGTCCTGGGCCTCCTCCACTGTCAAAGTGAGACCACATGCAAACTAGAGGAACATCACCTCATATTTTGCTGGGCAGCTTATGACACAGCAGTATGAACATTGATTTCTCTAATTTGAAGTAACCCCTGCATTCCCTCTCTCCTCTCTCCCCAACCCTAGTCATCCTACTGTCCACTGTTCAAATTCCTATATCCACGTTCACGTTATAGGAGTAGAATTAGGCCATTCGGCCCATCGAGTCTACTCCACCATTCAATCATGGCTGATCTCTGCCTCCTAATCCCATTTTCCTGCCTTCTCCCCATAACCCTTGACACCCGATCTAAACAAGAATTTGTCTATCTCTGCAATATAAATATCCACTGATGGCCACCACAGCCCTATGTGGCAATGAGTTCCACAGATTGACCACCCTCTGACTAAAGAAGTTCCTCCCTACCTCTGGTCCTAGACTCTCCCACCAGTGGAAACATCCTTTCCACATCCACTCTATCCATGCCTTTCATTATTCTGTAAGTTTCAATAAGGTCCTCCCTCAACCTTAAAACATCCAGCTAGAAGAGGCACAGTGCTGTCAAATCTCTTCATTATCACCTCTTACCCAGCTGACAGGTGTAGTTCTCAGGGACACCGGAAGTCTCTCCGTCTTCCCACATCCCGCAGGAGTAGCATAACAATGGCCATTTGCACTGTACCACCACAGGAATATTTTGTATGTCGTACACACTGCAGCCACCCACTCTGATGGTTGAGGAATTCCACTTTAGGGTGGTTGGATGGGGTGCACTTATCCAGGCAAATGAAAAGTATTCCTGACTTGTTTAGTTTAGTTTAGTTTAGTTTATTGTCACGTATACCGAGGTACAGTGAAGAACTTTTTTTTGTTGCGTACTATTCAATCAGCGGAAAGACTACATACAGATGGTTACCATCAAGTCACTCACCGTGCAGAGGTACAGGATTAAGGGAGTAAAGTATAGTGCAAGATAGAGTCCAGTAAAGTCAGATTAAAGATAGTCCGAGGGTCTACAATGTGGTCGATAGTCGCTCAGGACCGCTCTCTAGTTGATGATAGGTTGGTTCAGTTGCCTGATAACAGCTGGGATGAAACTGTCCCTGAATCTAGAGGTGTGCGTGTTCACACTTTTGAACCTCTTGCCTTCATGGTGGAGGAAATGCAGGAGTTTCCCTGAAGTGAGTCACTTACCATAATTCACCTCATTTCAAACCTGTTTCTGCAGCCAGTGTATTAATATGACAGGTCCAGTTGAATTTCTGGTCAATGTTAAGAGACCCAGCAACCGGCACAGAGCCTTGCATCCCCCTACATTCCCTCTCTTTCCTCCCACCCCCTTAAGAGTCACCCTCTTGAAGTCATTGCCTTCAACTGGGGACAGGTGTTGTACCATATGGCCGAATAGGACAGGCTAAATTTAAGACGCAGGTATCAGAGTTGTTGATGAGCACATTTAGTGCAGTCATATAATTTCTCACTCAAAAGTAGGCACAAATTTGGTCCTACTGCAATCCTCCACTTCTGCCTACTTGAATGTATTAAGATATTAAGATATCCAAACAATGGAGACTTTCTCATACAAGATTTACGAGACAGATTCTTTTCATATGAGATTTCGTTTAGTTTAGAAATGCAGTGTGGAAACAGGCCCTTCGGCCCACCGAGCACACCGACCATCGAACACCCATACACCAGTTCCATCCTTCACAACAGGGGCAATTTACAGAATTAACTTACAAACCTGTGGGGGGGAAACCGAGAAGTTGTGTGGAAAGAATGGAGAAACCAATCTGAATTGGGCGGCATGGTGGCGCAGCGGTAGAGATGCTGCCTTACAGTGCTTGCAGCGCCAGAGAACCACGTTTGATCCCGACTATGGGTGCTGTCTGTAACGAGTTTGTACGTTCTCCCCGTGACCGAGTGGGTTCTCCAAAATCTTCGGTTTTATAGACGTATAGGTTTATAAGTTAATCGGCTTGGGTTTGTGTACCTGGTATAAGTGTAAATTGTCCCTAGTGCGTGTAGGATAGTGTTAATGTGTGGGGGTCGCTAGTCGGTGCGGACTCGGTGGGCCAAAGGGCCTGTTTCCGCACTGTATCTCTAAAATAAACTAAACTAAACTGAAAGCATTTGATGGAAATATGATCTTATAGAGGAATAAGACAAAGATCTGTCAAAATAAGAAACAGTGGCTATGTGGTATAGGGTCAAATTGCAGTTGCAATCGATATAAATTAATTGTGTAAACTTCCCATTATTAAACATAAGAATCCACAAAATATTGAGCTGTGTTGTAATAAATCATGAGCAATACTGCAGGTTACTCAATACACCTTAAAATGTCACAACATTCTAATCCATTCAGTATATTAATCTTCAGCAATGATATCTATTGTAGCCAAAGTGTGAAATGTCAATGGTGGCATAAGAATATACAAATGATTTTGAACTTAAGTTAGTATCTAAAGTGGAGCAACTCTGCATTCTAATTGCTGAAAATATTTGCCTTTTGAGCATGGGATAATGTTTAAAATTTAAACAAAACACAGTTATCAATCCATGAATGTTTTAAAGAGCAGCGATTCATCCTTCCCAAAAGGTAACCTTAAGCCCTGATTTAAATGGTCATTTAATTCAAACAGAGACAATTTTATTTTTTCAGACAGTACTGATTATTGTACAATTTTCTTTTAAGCTTACTTTTTGAGCCACCTCTCAATGTTTTGGATTTGCATTGCCTATTGGTTTCAGGTGAGTCAATTTGTGGACTCATAAGGTCATAAGGAATAGGATTAGAATTAGGCCATTCGACCCATCAAGTCCACTCCGCTATTCAATAATGGCTCTCTCTCCTATTTCTCATTCTCCTGCCTTCTCCCCATAACCTCTCATTTGGCACCGTGATGTTGTTGTTAGGAATTTGTTCATGTTCAGGATATCCAGGTAAAATTGAGTGTCAACCAAACAGTCTAGAGTTGTCTTTTTTTCAATTAAAAAAAATAGCAAAGGCCAGTTCAAAAAGAAGAAACATGCTGCATTATGCATTATATGCATCACTGCCTGGTTTGGGAACAGCTCCTTCCAAGACCGCAAGAAATTGCAGAGAGATGTGGATGTAGACCAGACCTTTGCAAAACCCAAACTCCTTTCCATTGACTCCAATGGCACTCCACCTTCCATTAACTCCAACTACACTCCTCGGCAAGGCCACCAGCATAATTGAGGATCAGTCTCACCCCAGCCACTCCCTCTTCTCCGCTCTCTCATCAGGCAAGAGGTATAGAAGCGTGAAAACGCACACCTCCCGATTAAGGAACAATATTTTCCCAGCTGTTATCAAGCAACTGAAAAGTCATCTGATCAGCTAGAGTACCTGTACTAGAATTTCCATTGACCCTATTGGAGACCTTTGAGCTATCTTTAATCGGAATTTATTGGACTCCAGTGTCATATCCTACATTATATTATTGTATACTTTATCCTTTATCTGTGCACTGTGGACGGCTTGAGTGTTTTCATGTATAGTGTTTTCTTTGATTGGATAGCATGCAAACAAAAGCTTTTCACTGTACTTCAGTACATGTGACAATAATAAACTAAACTAAACTAAGATAGCAAGTAGTGCCCCAGGGCTGTATCTATTTGGAACAATAATTATCTGGGTAAATATCACTTTACAACTTCACCATAAAGTTGCTAACAGGGGATACTGGTTTTGACATCATCTAACATGTTACAAAGAACGTTAGTCTTTACT